>NW_027526422.1:46163664-46321903 GCF_048455015.1 Haemaphysalis longicornis | reverse complement strand
TGTGGGGCGGGATTGGGTGTGAGGGGTGGGGATTGTTGGCATTCCCATACCAGATGGTACAGGGTGTCTGGCTGGGGGAAAAAGTAAGGTACTGTAACGTTGGGTGGGGTAGATATCATGGATGAGGGTGGAGTGCGGGTGGGAGTTGGTCTGTAGCCGGCAGAGTGTGGTCGCTTCGGCTCTGGAAAAGTGGGAGTTGGGTGGAGGGAACCGTTGAAACTCGTGTCTGTAGTGCGAGAGGATGTCCGTGCAACCATTGAGTGTGTGGGGGGTCTTTTCCGTGTCTTGGCTGTCTTCGGAAATGGCCCGGAGGGTATGTACTCGGGAAGCGGCGTGTCCCGCCTCATTTCCGTCGAGGGGGTCGTGTCCAGGGGTCCAAATGGTATAGATGTCGGGAAGCTGCGGAATGGTTTCAAAAATCTTGCGGCCGAGCTGGTAGTTGTGACATGCTACTTGCGAGTTCGTGAGGACTGCCACGTATTCGCTGTTTGTTGTGGCTGCTAGGGCGATGGCAAATTCCTCAGCGGCGTTTGTGGAGGTGGTGCATATTGTGGCGTGTTCATTTTCGAAAGATGCGGTCACTAAGTCTTTCCGCCTGTTTCTGACAGTGACCAAAGCAACAATGACCACAGGTATGAAATTTCTAGGTACTGTTCTGCACAAAGTGCCGAGAAGAGCAATTGGCCTCATGTCCTAACCGGGACAGTATGGTACTTATTTTTTAAGCGTTTTAAATTGTAGTGTCTGCAAATACTTACACATGTATCCGAAGTGTGTGCTGGATAACCGTCTCTAACTTTTTCTTATGGGTACTGGTCGATAACGTTAGACCTCAAAGCGTGACTCTAGGCCTGACGTCCAATGCTTAGTAGGCTTAAAGGTAACTAACTTTCAGTTATTTGGGCGTTTAGCGCGCCGGAGTGAGTGAATGAGTGAGTGAATTCTTGTTAGTGAGCAGGCGGACGTATTGCCTTACAGACAGTGCCGGCCGACAATTGCTCCGCCCTAGCAGCACAAACTATCCGCGTCCAATCATCACGAGCCGCAAAGGTTTCTGTTCTTCGAAAACTAGAGGACCAGACGCAACACGCCCCGCGTAGTGATCCAGTACCCGTTCGGGAAAAGAACATCTTCCAAAGAGGCATTCGGGGCAGCTCTCGCTCGAAGTTGTTTAGACAAGGCTGACCGCTTTGCCAAAAGCTTGGCTTTACAAGCTGAAGCTTAACTAATCGCCCCTGTGCCCAATGTGCACGTGGTGTGCCGAGCGGCATCAGACAATGATACAGCTGAGCTATGGGGCGCGCCGTGTTGGAATGCTCCGGAATAATTTTGACCCCACGTAACTAATGACGCGCCATTGTGCCCAGTTGAAGTCAAACTGCAGGTACCGGTTGATGACGCTAGACCTCAAAGCGTGACGTTATGCCCAACGTCGAGCCATCGCGTATACCAGCGTTGCCCCTTCCCTCTGCTGCGTGTCAACCGTATACGTGCGCAAGCGAGATATTGTCACGGCTCGTTCCCTTGGCTCCTTGGCTACTTTGAGTATGAATGGAACCTCTGGCCAACCACTCTCTGTGGTACGCGTCTCTGTGGAGAGCCAGCCCATGGGATGGAGGAGGAAGACGAAGACGTTCGGTAATGCTCGTGTGCGCGCTGTTCCGGAGACATCGTAGCTGCCTTAGCTGCCACCGCTTTCCCGTGTTTACTTGCAATACGCTTTGTAAACACAGCCCCTTCGTTGCCACGCCACATCTTGTGGTGGAAGTGATGGGTACCAATACCACTATCTCTCGCTGGTACTGGAAAATACGGGACGCCCTGCGAATACGGTGTCATGAATGAGGCCTAACAAAACACGCTTCGCGAATTTCCTGCGAAGCAGGCAGAGGTAGGCTAATAGCGGTTTCACACTAAAAAAAATCCCCGAATTTTTAATTACACAGCCTATTTGAATACAGTAGCACTTGTCGAACGCTTCTTACATTTGAGGACCTTCTTTGGGAGACCCTATTGATTAAAGCAACATCTCGACTTTGCTATTTAATACAATAACTATATGTATATGTTATGCTTGAAGTGACTGCAAGCGTCTGCGTATACAACTCTAATTTTACAAATTCAACCTAATGCTAACACGTTGGGGTTGGGCACTGTTGTTAATTTTCATAAAATCTAGAAGGTCTAAAATAAGGCTGTGGAGGTTTAACATGCTTTCCCACTGAACACAGCAGTCCCAAAATTTTTTGTCGCTTGAGTTTCCTTGATTAACTAAGGGAAACGCAAACTGAATCGCTTAATCGTCCAAGATTGGAGTATGTAGAGCCCTCCACTGTGTGCTCTAAAGAAGGCCTCGACGCCATTTTAGTTTAGTACCTTTCTGTACCGAGCAAACTGTTTTAAGTGTCTTTATTCCTCGTACCGTAATAGAAGCGAACTACATGTAAGTGGAGGTAGAGGAGACAAATAAAATTTATTGGTTCCATACTCTTCTATAAATACAAATTTGTGCATATTAACATTACTCATGGTGTCTAATGTTGCTATTTTTGTTCTTTTTAGTATTTGTTCACGAAAGGGAACATCTGAAATTATGTATATCAAATTATGTTGCTCCCACTGCCCCATTGTGCCGTTTAGTGTACCTAAGTTTATTGGCAATATAACACTTGAAATTACATGTAGTATTCATGTTTTGTCTTAGCGGGAATTCTACGCACTATGACGCATCCGGAATAAAAATGTCTTTTTGCACGAATACTTCTGTTGAGGTTAGCAATATTGTATGTATGTATGTATGTATGTATGTATGTATGTATGTATGTATGTATGTATGTATGTATGTATGTATGTATGTATGTATGTATGTATGTATGTGTGTGTATGTATGTATGCATGCATGTTTGTTTGTTTGTTTGTTTGTATGTATGTATGTATGTATGTATGTATGTATGTATGTATGTATGTATGTATGTATGTATGTATGTATGTATGTATGTATGTATGTATGTATGTATGTATGTATGTATGTATGTATGTATGTAACTATTCTAAAACAGATTCTGTGATCAGTAACCGCTCACAGCGTTTCCCGTTTCCAGAGACTGCCATGGGAGTGCAAGTCCATGCCCAGGAAGACTGCAAATCACCCTACGTCACTGCTGTTAAGGTGTAAGTTTATTCCTTAAAATTTTGAAATCAAGCAGACTCACAGCGGCTGCTGAAAGTTCGGGGACTATGTCGACGCACAAATACCTGCTATGGCCTGGCACGGTGATCATAAGGCAGACATATATGAAGCACCCTGTGGTATAGGCCTATATCTCGTCGCCACATGGCCTTTTTCCAGGAGGATGATTAAGTGAGGCCGGCGCAGGTAAAAGACGACCTTTTCTTAGCGCGCCAAACTTTGCGCATGCCTGGCTGCCAAACTTGAATTGAACTAACCGATTGTGAAAACTTTCCTGTATGGATAGAAAGGCAACGGAATTGGACAACGTTGAAAGCGCTGTCCACCTAAGATTTCCGAAAAAAAAAGTAAATGCGACAAGGGAAATAATTGAAGTTGCTTGCGCACGCACTGTCGCGCCGGTCTGCTACTGTGCGCCGTACCAGGACCGGCTCTCCGCTCTGTTGTGTCTCTTTTGTGGATCTCCCCGGAAGCTCGACGGCCATTCTTCTCGGTGGGCCGCTTTGCCTCGCAACCACAAAGAAAGGCCGCGCACTGGAAGGAAATACAGAAACGTAAAATATGCAGCACAAAAGGCATGTGTAGGTCACACAGGTGTGTCCTTCTGAAAACTAGCATGCAGATCCACATCATGAGATCAGTTTTTTTTAACTTTAAAGCCAGACAGAAACCACAAAATTAATAAACTTGATGGCAGTAAGCAGCAGACATGGTGTTTCAGGATACGCCCGCAGCGCACATTCTATTTATCATGCTCGCGGGGTGCGTACGATTGCCATCTCACGTAAACTCTGTTGCACGAGTGTTTATGATGCAAATAACAGACCTTTGCATTATCTAGTCAGCTCTCGCTAATTCAAAGTGACTTAATTGTAATTTTCGGTCAATTGGAAGTGACGTGCCGGCCCCGGGAATCTTACATGCAATTCAATAGAAGAATTCGCTCGATAATTCGAAGCTAAAAAACAATATATCGGTTATTTGGAAGTTATACCATCTCTCGAGCAAATTCGAAAATTCGAAGCGCCAAAACACCGCCGTGCTCTGCACTATGTCGGTGCCATCGCAACGGAGGCATCGTACAGTCGTGAAGCGGCAGGTCGGCTGAGACTCGCGCCCGCGTACGCATCTCTCTGTATTCAGGTCCTTAAACTTCTTTTTTGCGCACGGCTCCGTGTGAGCAGTTAACGTGGTGGTCGCTTAGGCTTCCAATTTAGCGATAAGTCTGAAATATCAGGGCAAACCGTGTCGGATGCTCGAACTGCCGACAAAAGTCGAGACAAAATCAAGAAAGGACACGTTTTGCGTACTAATGGCAACACTGTTATTTCGCTTTCTGTTTGATTGGAAGCTCGTTTAATTTCAAGTTTTCTGCGTCCCCGTGGACTTCGTGTTAACGGGAGTCGACTGTATATGCTCCAGATAAAGTCGTCGCGTTCCTGCTAGAGCCTTATGTTACATTTGCACGCAGCAGGACGCCATAAGTTCTCGAAACGCCTGTCTTTATGAAATATCATGCGGCGCAGTTGTCACGAATTAAATCATTATGTTATAAGTCGCAAATACTGCTCGATCTCTCAACACTAATGGTCACTCAGAATACTCAGTACCGAAGGGTACTTGGGACAAGGGCATGTAAGCAGAGTGAAAGTGTGGCTTTCACTAAATGTCGACACTGAATACCAGTTTAATGGCACTTCTTGAACGCGTGTCCAAATGTGTACAGACCTTTCGTTCCCTTTTCTCTCGCCCTCGCAGAGTGTCCGGCTCGTTCCTAGAGCGCTTCGCCACCCCGTGGAAGTGGCTGGACGCACTCTACTACAGCAATCCAACTGGCTGGAACGTCCGAAAAAATGTCCACTACCTGCACGGCTTCACTGAACAAGTATGCCTCACTTCGCGCATATTCCGCTAAAGCGCAACTGTGTCGAATCACTCGCACAGACGCACCAATCTGTTGTACGTTGGTAACGTAAGTGGACGCTGCTGAATCGGTGTGCTACGAGTCCTTTGAGCGCATCCCTCCCTCCCACGTCGAGTGAGTACAGTCGTCAAAACTGTTAACAACAATAAAGATCGAGGTGCCAGCGTACGAACAGAGCGGCGGCTTACGATAGCGCTAGGGCTGATAAGCCAGGCTTCGCGCATGCGCTGAGGCACCCGAGTACAGTAGGGCAGCGTCGTGAGGGCCGATAACCAGGTGCCGTGGCTATCGTGAGCTGCCACTGTACGTAGGCAGGCATCTCGTGTTTTGTTGTTGTTAACAGTTTTGACGACTGTACAGCTTAGCTGGGCTATTAGAGGAGCTCTGCGGCATTTAGTGAAATAGCAAGAGAGGCGAGAAGAACAGATAAGCGTTTTAAGGTGTTGAACAGCGGGCATATTTTCTTCTAGCGAGCACATCGGGAAAGGAAGAACTTGGGGCTGGATTCTTGGTAAGCAAAGACGTAGCCGGGTGTGTAGAATAACTCTTAAGCGTTATCAATAGGGTTGCAGCTGTTGGGATTAAGCTAAACAAGAAACTCGGGGTAAAAGTAATACATCTTATGCACCAAAATCTAGCTATGAGTATAATCTAGCTATGAGTATAATTGGCAAGGTAAAAACTCAGTTTACGATAGTTATTGGAGACGTTACGCAAAAATTGTAGCGGAGCAGGCAGGTGGGCATAAAGTGTGAAAAATTGAAATAGGTAGTCGGAATAGCCTAGGCGATGCACTGCTTGTACTTGAGGATAAAAATGACCAAATACAATGAGAACATTCTTCGGAAATGAAGGAATAGGAACTAGACAAAGAAGAGACCCAACGGTAGAAAGGCAAATGAAATCGACTCTAGCCCAACTTTATTACAATCTTCCAAGTTTTATTGCTCCCTGAATTTCGTTGATGTATGTATGTATGTATGTATGTATGTATGTATGTATGTATGTATGTATGTATGTATGTATGTATGTATGTATGTATGTATGTATGTATGTATGTATGTGTAGTCGAGCCCACATATAACGGCCCCACTTAAAACGAACTTTCGCTTAAAACGAACCAAACCTGCGTGACCGCCAAAATATACGTTATTTCAATGGCATAAAATCCCACGTACAACGAACGCCTTTGTTATTCCAGGTCACCCTGAAATGCTGCACATAACGGTTCTGTATCGCGTTCGAGCTCTTGAATTACTCATTTTAGCCGCCTCTACTGCCCTGCACAATCTTAGCAGGATGGCTCGGTGCAAGGCCATGCCTGCCTTGAATCTTCGCTTACCGGTCAAACCTGGTAATTTTAGGCTCCCTATTCTGCTCTAAGGCAGTGGACAGACCCAGAGCGCATAATGCTATTTAAACGTGCCTTTTTTTGTGCAGATCATCGAGTCCCGCAAGAAGGAGTACCTGGAAAAAGGCGAATCACCACCGGACATCATGTCCGAGGAGTCGTATCTGGGTCGAGCAAACGGCGGCAAGCGACTGGCCTTCCTGGACATTCTGATCATGAACCACCTGAGTGACCCCAGCTTCACAGTCGAAGGCATCCGCGAAGAAGTGGACACCTTCATGTTTGAGGTGGGCAGGCTCGCTTCGGGGGAGTTAAAAGCTTGATTGCAAATGATGTCAAAATATGGCAGTTTCTAGCCGCCCCTGCCATGTAACCTTTTTTTTCTCTCTCTTCCCGTCTACCTCCTTCCACCTCTCACACTGTCCCTCTCCCCATTCGCTTCTCCTTTGGGTGATACGAGAGAAGTACTTGTGATAAGATTTAAATTGTGAATAAATTCGATGACAACAGATTTCGATAACAGTAATTTGTAATTTTGTAACTATAACAATCAAACACATTGATAGGCTAAAGACTTTTGTGCAGCCGACTGGCCCTTCGCTAATGGTTATCGCAAGCCGCAATTTGGCATCAAATCTATTGTATCCAGAAAACTAAACTTTTATTCGAGCCGCGGTCAGGGAGGGTTGGTGACGGCTTCTCGAAGGCCAGCCACGACTTCGGTAGCTCTGCGTACCAGGGCCTAATGAATCACCTGGCCAGAGCTACCCAACGCCTCTCTTCATAGCTCGCTTCTGGAGATTTGAGGGAAGGGGTCGCACATGGAGTGGTCCAAAGTGGCAAGCTGGCAGCAAGGGGGGCAGCTGGAAGAGGGTAAGAGGAGAATGAAGAGGCGGAGGGGAGGAGGAGGTGGTGGATGGGGTCATAAGTGCTGGGGCTGCTACTGACGTTCTTTTGTTTTCTGAAGAGACGCGCAACGTATCGGTAGCAACAAAAAAAAGACAATAAAAGCCAGCAGCGAGTCCTGAGCACATCTTGCATTGCCGCACTCTTGTCACTCCGTCTGGCACTTCTGAAAACTAAAGAAATGGCTCCGTTGTCAGCCACGTTCAGTCAACACACCACACTTGCGAAAATTTTATTTTTGAGGCACAACACGAGGAACGTGGATAAAGTGACCGCATTTAAGGTAACTTATGACAAATACACTTTGCACTTCTTCCTAAAAATACAAGTAGCCGCGAATTCACGCGCTTATCGCCTATTTAGAGCTACACGGCCGCTACGCGGGGAAATACGGTGATTGCTGTGTCGGGAGTCTCATAGTGCGTGTTGTGAAAAAAACGCTGACGGCAACTGCGCCGCGTGCAGGGCCATGATACGACCGCGATGGGCATCTCGTTCACGCTGTACCTGCTGGGACTGTACAAGGACGTGCAGGACAAAGTGTGCCAAGAGCTGGAGGCCATCTTCGGGGACGACCGCGAACGGCCAGCCACTGTCGACGACCTCAAGGACATGCGCTACCTCGAGTGCGTCATCAAGGTATACTCCACCAAACTAAAACGCACTATGTTCGCTTCTTCAATCAGTGGGATGCCTCCTCATTTCGATACCTGCGCTATAGAACCAGCGTAAATTAGAGTTTTGCATCACAGTCGACCCACATGCTATACCCTATTCGTAACTGGATTCCCGCCTACAGTCTAAGAAATCGGTGCAGGTGGGCTTCACGACAACACCCCAGAACGACCATTCAGCGTGCGTAAATGTGCGGATTTGGCGAATGACGAGGCCCAGCATGCGCAGTTGTCAAAGCGAAGATCCTAGTTTTTACTTTAATCGCATGCTGGGCCTCGTCATTCGCCAAATCCGCACATTTACGCACGCTGAATGGTCGTTCTGGGGTGTTGTCGTGAAGCCCACCTGCACCGATTTCTTAGAGTGTAATCGGAGCTGGATTCGGTTCCCACCAGGATTCGTTTTACAGGTGCACATAGCTACTGTATACCCGCCGGGGGTTGTCACTGTCCGTCCGTCTATACGCATCGTCTCAACACGAAAATGCTATCTGCCTCTCAATGTAATGTAGGTAGCTGCCGAGTTACATTTACTTGTCATAATTAGTCAGTGCACAGTGAAGTTGTAAACGTTGCAGAATTCACGTATGCTGTCAATGCACATATCCGTCTACAGAGGGAGTATGGTTAGACTTGAAACGGCTGTGATTTTTGCTTTATCAAAACTATCACGAAACAAATTACATTACAATTCACCGCTGTGACGGCTCTAACATGCGCCGAGCTTCGCTACTTTTCTAAATTACGTAGTTCGCAGTGAGGTTGTAAATATTATGAAATTACAGTCTGCTCTGAATACATGGACATCTACTGGAGGCAAACAAACAGCCCCGTGTTCGTCCCCTGGAACAAAACTCTAGTCCTTACAAGTTTCGTAAATATATGCATAGACTGAGCCAAAACAAAGCACAGCTTCGCTGCTCGCCCTCCTTCACAGAGTGGAAGGGCTGATGAATTTTTTTAGTTAAGTGTGTGGTGCGTGTCGGCTCTTGCAGGCACCATTTACGGAATCCAGCTGGGTGCGCGTTTTCAAGGCTAGCCAATCCAGCAACGTTAAAATGGGCTTTTGTGTGCGCGTGCAGGAGACCCACCGCCTGTACCCGCCAGTGCCGTTGATGGCCAGGAACGTGGACACAGATGCCGAGATAAGTACGTTATCAACGCCGGAGCCGTTCGTTTCTCTACGTGTGTGCGAGAAATCAACTCCGCGCCGCTGCACAGATGTTTTGCTTTCATGGCGCTGTTGTCGAATCCGGCAGTGTGTGAGCTTCTCTCTGGCAAATGGAGGCGTGTTTTGCAATAGCATTCTAGAACAGAAGGTAGCAAGGTGAGTGCGTGCGTTTAACCAGCAGCCAAAATACAGCCACGAACATTGTTTGGCACTTTTATTGATGATTATGAGATTTAACGCGCTGACGCAACACAGGCGAGGAGACGCGCTGTAGCGGACGGCTGCGGATTAATTTGAACCACCTGCTGGGGATCTTTAACGTGTGCGGAAATCTCAAACAAACGGGCGCTTTCGCTTTTCGCCCCCATCAGAAAAGCGGCTTCCGTGGCTGGGAATCGAACCCGCGTCGTTTGGCGCTTTTAGCTTGAGCCTTGATGCTTAAATTCAGGGAACTTGGTCAGCCACCTCTTGGGTCATGAAAAAGACGAAAGAATAGTTCAAGTTTAGCACTTCTAAACGTAATTACCACGAGCGATAGCAAAGGCTGTGCACGCAGTGCTCCGTGAAAAATTTCCTTAAGATTTCGCAGGCTGCCCTCTAGCTATATCCACTGGATGATTCGATTCATCCTTTCGCTTGAGAGGACGGGCACGCACACACAACCCAGCCGATGCGCCATCTTTGGCAAGACTGAGGAACCAAGCGCTGGCAAAGCAGCGATTTCGTGGGCGCGCATCGTGCGTTTCCCTAGCCTTTTTTCCTGCAAACTCAGTCAGCGCAGTGTTTTCATGTAGTATCAGTCGTCAAACCCTCGCCCAGTCACATGGTTCGCTTGCGCTGAACCGCACGGAGGGGCACGTGCAGCCGCCGCTGGGTGATGAGGCACAGGCGAAGGAGCCGCACCCCCCTCGTCCAGTCACGTGGTATACCGTAGCGGCGACGCTCCGAGCAAGCGAAGCGGTAAGAAAGGCGCTGTTTGCGCACCGGCGGCTAAAGGTCGTTGCGGCGCGATGAATGGCCTTGAAAGGTGTAGTGCAGTAGACCTTTCGCTTTAAAAATCCCGTTTCCTTCCCCGCAGTACAGTGCAACGTTACTAGAATAGCTTTGGTACAGTGTGCATCCTGCGTGGCAACCGGGCTATTTTTTTTTTCACTTTTTACATCAACGTTCTTAAAAGTCCAGCCACTTGGTAACTGGATAACTCCGATGCAAGGCGCCGAGACGCGCTATAAGCTGCTCTCTCTGTGATATATCGCGCTCTCCGCAGGCATTGGCCGCCTAATGCAAATCCTCAACTCTTAACCACCGCTTTGTTTCCGCTGCCCATACAGACAAACGTGTCAAATCTCTCGTAATGAACTTTTTGGTTAATTGTAATTACCACGTTCGGTAGTGTCGCCCACCCGCCGCTCTAGCCTGAAGCTTCAGTGGAAACTCTCACTGCTCTTCCGCGACCTTCGCTTCGGTGAAAAATTATTAAAAAATCCCGGGCCATCTCCACTAACGCGAAAGCTGAGGAGGTGTAAAGTGTATTCAAACATTATAGGTCTCTTCCTTGCCACACGGCGCGCGCTGATTGGGCACCGGAGAAGCGCCGGTGGAAGGAGCAAAAGCGCTTGCTTGCTGAGGCGGTGGCGCCCTCTCTTGCGTTGAACCGTATTTAAGAAATTAAATGAGAGACAGACTGGCCGTAAGTTGTCTTCGTGCCACACGCCGCAGCATGCGTTCTAGCGCAAGGCGTTGGAAAGTGAGTGTCCCCGTGTGTTCTTTTAGTGCGCGTAACGTTCTAGGGTGAAGCGTTGGAAAAAGAGTGTCCCAGTGTTTTAGTACCATGACTACATGAGACGACAGGAGACGCCGACAACCCGAGCCCCTAAGGTGCTTCGCCCCTTAAAATCTCAGCAGGTTTGCACGATCTTGCAAAATCACAGCACACTTTTCTGCGACGGGCATCTTGAAAATGGCAACTAGCCTACAAACCTTCAAAACTCAAACTTCGCACACACATCTACCCAATTATCTCCCTCACAAAATAGACACTACAAAAAAATTGGCTCCAAACCACGCTGTGAAGGTGGTTGGAAAGCAAAGCTTTAAGTTTAAACGACACTCTCAACAATTGCTCATGGGACGTCACTTGAATTCACACACGTGGCTCTACAAAGAGTGAAACTATGCAGAGATCGTGCCAGCCGTTAGATGGAATTCACGGGGGCGGCGTCACGAACGTAGGAGCGTCGGCCACGCTGTAGCCTGGCCGTGCGTCGGCAGAAAACGGGGAGGAGCGTCTTTCGAAGGGTGAGGCAGCGGAACCTAGCCATCCTGATGTGCAGCTAGGGGCTACACCACCGCGCGACACAAGCGCAGACACTGAAACAATTCGGCATGTGAGCTTAGTGCTTCCCATTTACACCGATTTGAACTATAGTTACTTTAGTAAGTTTGAGAATTGTGAGAAAGCTGAGAGAGCTTTTATAATCGCTATTTATCACATCCAGTTGCTCCTTTCGCCTTTTGTAATACTTGTTAAAAACAACCGCATTGGTATTCCCAATTTAGAAAACGGAGTCCCATTCGTGGCAAGCAATGCGCAAAAGGTAGCGTTTCTATAGCGGCGAGATGTCTGTATGTGGTCTATACATTTTCTGTTCCCGCCCTGAAAACCAATCCTTAACGTATCTTTGCCGTACGACCACCTAATTTCGTCGGGTCCGGGATACCCCCGAGGTGCTGCCAAACAAGTAATCAAGCGGTGCGAAGTAACCGCGTAATGGACGCGAAGCTGCGCCAAAACAGGCCCAACACCGTCGCTAAGCAGACGACAAAGCTGACGGAAGGGTCCCGCCGACGCGCCCGCCGGAGTGAGCACGGGTAACCCTGGATAACTAGAGTTCTTTTATATAGCTCCCGCAGGGAGCTCCCTGCGGGAGCTATATAGAGGAACTCTATGGGTAACAGGCTAACAGCGCCCTCTCGCCGCGATGCATCTACACTGCTCCGGGAGTGAAAACCCCCCCCCCCCCCCCCCCCCCACTCATCGGCGTTCGTCGTCCTGCACGCCACGGAGGAATCGTTGGCTGGTAGAGGTAGAAAGCTTTGCTTTAAAATTGAACCGAATTCGGTTTGAACCGCGTTGGGTTCAATTTTTGTAGTTTCGACTTTCTGGTTCAAGTTAAATTGAACCAGAAAATTAAAACTTAACCCCCCCCCCACAACCCGTGGCGCCTCCCCTCATTCTCCCTCAATTTAAGCTAAATGTCGGTGCCCAGGTGAATCGCTAAAATGTGGTTATAGCAGTTCTATAACAGTTCGAAGAGTCGCGTGCAAAAGTACGTCACGCGTTGTATCCTCTATTGTGACCAAGCTTCAGCAGGAGACTGAAATGGCCTGCGATGTTGGTCCCGACGTTTCGCATCTAGTCCTCGGTCAAGTATCGCTCGTAATCATGGGAATTCGGCATTTCTGACAGTTAAGAATTCACCGTTTTAACAGCAGAGCTGTGTAAGCTTTTAGTTCCGCCGTGGAGCGTTACCACAAAAGTCAGCCCAGCCGAGCGCAAGTGAGAGCGCGATGCTTTGGTTTGGCCATCGTTAACCAACCGAACGACTCACCCCCCCCCCCCCCCCTTTGATATGTTACAGTTCGCACCCTTAGCCTGGCACGGCGGCGGAGGAGGCAATTGCGTTCTCCCTGTCACAACCCCCCCCCCCCCTAGCGTAATCTCCGATTCAAAGACGGCCGTTCGAAATTCGGTCATGGTCTCATCTCGCCACTGGCACTCAAAATTATCTCTCAAAATCCCCCATTGTCACCGGTAGAATTGGTATGGACCCCGGCCCATTTGATCCCTGGGGGAAAACGAGGCGGCTTGCATGTGACGTAGCACGAGCTTTCACAATCCGAGCAGGAGCCAGCCTGGTTCCTTACCACGGGTGTTGTGCCAGAGACCCCCCAATTACGTATCATGATAGACTCACGCATTACCGCCTCGCCCGCCATAACTATACCCCCGGTGCATGCCCAGCTCAGCCACGAGCACCTGGTGCCTGGCGCACTCATTGCCTCCTTCAAGTTCATTCCTTTCCCTGCAGGGCAGCGCTCCATCACATCTACACCTCCCTGTATACCCCTCATCTCATTGCTCCGCATGTGGCGAGTGCGCCACACTTCCCCACTCTGGGCCTGTCTTTCTAATCCCTCCCCTTTCTTTAATCACTCGTGGCGAGCGATGAGAGGGTGCGAGGGTAGCTCTGATCCGGGAGTTCAGGACGCCTTGTGGAACGAGCTGCCATCGTCGCCGCCGACCTCAAACTGGCGACCACCACGCTTCCCTAGCTAACCCATGTCTCTCCATAAAAGCTCTCTATCTCTCTCTCTCTCTCTCTCTCTCTCTCTCTCTCTCTCTCTCTCTCTCTCTCTCTCTCTCTCTCTCTCTCTCTCTCTCTCTCTCTCTCTCTCTCTCTCTCTCTCTTCCTGCAAAACATATATTTGAAGGGAATGTTGCTTCACGACAACAGACAAAGATTATTTTAAATATGCCCGCTCCCACACGTTCTGAATGTTGCCGCTCAACCCATATATATTCAGATGGAATGCAGTTGCCATTGCAAGCACGATTTAAAATCGCCATTTCCTGAGAGTGACCCATACAGTGGGGAAAACCGTATACGTGCGTGAAATGGGGCTCCGGGCGCGGGCGTCTAATCTTATTGGCGCTGCTGGGGCGCTGTTGGAAGACTGTTGCCTGAAATCGAACGTATTCCAATATTTAAAGGAAATCGCTAATTTAGCAGGCAGTAAAGGTCCAACCAGTGAAACGGAGTCTGTTAAACGTGTCCAGACTTGCTCCGTTAAGCCCGAATCTCTCTCCGCTATATCTATTTGCGCTTTCTTGCTATCCCAATCTGTGGCAGTGGGCCACCGGATACCTCGCGGCGCTACCATGGTGACGATGCTGTACACCTTGCACCGAGACCCCCGGTTCTTCCCGCAGCCTGAGGAGTTCCGCCCCGACCGCTTCCTGCCAGAGAACTCCGTTGGGCGGCCCCCCTACGCGTACATACCTTTCTCGGCGGGACCACGGAACTGCATCGGTACGTATTTGCATGCCCAGTTGGCTGATGCGTCACTTCGCTGGAATAATACTAATAGAAATGTGGAGTATGCGCTAGAGCTTAGGCCTAGCGTTTCTCTTTCACGTCAAAGCGTGCTCGCTAAAGTGCGTTGAGTAAGTGCTTTTTGCAATGGGTTCCGGCTGGCGACGTTAGATCTCACGCTAGACCTAGCGTATTTTGTTTGAGCCTTACAATAGACAACCTACAAGTTGAGCCTTACAAACCAGGCAATGTCATACTGGATTGATTGATTGATTGGTCGATTGATCGATTGATTGATTGATTGATTGATTGGTCGATTGATTGATTGATTGGTCGATTGATCGATTGATTGATTGATTGATTGATTGATTGATTGATTGATTGATTGATTGATTGATTGATTGATTGATTGATTGTGCGGTTTAACGCGCTCACGCTGCACAGGCGATGAGGCGTGCCGTAGTGGAGGGCTCCGGACTAATTTTGTCCGCCTGGGGACCTGCGGATCTTTAACGTGAGCAGATATCTCGCACACACGGGCGTTTTTGCTTTTCGCCTACATCATAAAAACTACCGCCGCGGCTGCCAGCGTCATCTTTTCGTACGTCGAGCTGCGGGTACTAGGGAGTTTTAGTAAATTGTTACCGTGAT
Source organism: Haemaphysalis longicornis (assembly GCF_048455015.1). NCBI lineage: Eukaryota > Metazoa > Arthropoda > Arachnida > Ixodida > Ixodidae > Haemaphysalis > Haemaphysalis longicornis. Next base: position 46,306,940 of record NW_027526422.1, on the reverse strand, counting down.
TACGTTACCGTTTACCGAAAGCCGGAGTTTCCGTTTTCCGCTAAAAACGGTAGGACACGTTTTAGCACACCGTTAGCGGTTAGATGTCGCTACCTGCTATCGCTATTGTGGCCGGTAAGCCAGAATAGCGACAGTAGGTAGCGACATCCGACGAATTAGTCTCGAAGCAAGTGACCCAAAACTTTTTTTTGCTCTGAAATGTTTGTTTACTCGTGATATAGCTTGAATCTCAAACTTTTTAGGTTAGACGCCCACAATAGGATAATTTTCTTTTGAAGTAGTTACAGACATCTCCCGTAAAGATTTTAAAAAGAAATTGATTGGTTGATTAATTGATTGCAAGTGGTATCCCCTTTGTAACGGGGGTAATGACGTGTCATCTTACCAAAAAAATCCGGGGCTATCTCGACTAGAGTGAAACCTGGTGAGGGGCGAAGCATGCTGCGTATAATTGTATTCTCGGCGCCTTGGCGTTTTTTGCCAACGGAGAGGAAACCGTTGGGGGGTAGAGGTATACAGCTTTGCTGTAAAAGTCTCTTGTCTTTGAAGCACGAAGCTCTTTAGCGCGAGGCGTAAACAAGTGTCCCGGTGTTTTTTTAGTACGCGAAACGTTCTAGTGGAAATCATAAACGAGTTTTCTGGTGTTTTGGTACCGTGACTACATGAGGCGATTGCGACGATGACGACGACAGGAGATGCCAACAGCCTCAGCCCCTAAGTGGCTTCGCCCCTAAAAACTAACATATCTATGTTTTATACTCTTCGTTGAGTACTAGCGCTGCTCTCAGGTCAGGCACAATATATTTTTTTCTGTTACAGGTGGTATCTGTCGTAGGCAATATTCCCCTTTCTGCTTTCGTCCAACAGCATTAAAATCTTCTTTTAGTCGCCTCGACAGTCTTGAAGTTAACTCCCTCTGTGCTACCGTTAAATCCTAGGGCTTCTGGAAGCCAAATATTTCCCTCATGTAGATTTGGATGGATGCACTGACATTCCAACACTATGTGCCGCATAGTTGCCATTTCTTTTCTGCAGACCGTGCATATCCCATCATTTTGTGTATACTTCTTCCCAAAGCTCTTAGTTCTCAAACAACCTGCCCTAGCCTGAAAAAGCAAAGCACTTCCCTTGGAATTATCATAGAAATTTTCCCTTCTGATTTCTAATTTCTCTTCCCTGTACATCTCTAACGACGATTTAGCTTCCATTTTTTCTCTCCACTTATTTGTTTCTATCTGCCTTGCTTCTTTCTTGTCTACCTTGGCTGTCTGATTCTCCACTGCTCTTTCCGTATTTCATCGTTAGCCTTCTAGTCTTCCTTAGCCACTGCGTGTCCACGCTCGTAACGTATAGGTACCAAAAAAATTCCCCCGCATTTCCCCGAGGGGGAGAATGTGAAAGTGCGAATGCACGGTTGTCGGCCCGCTTGCGGCGCTTGCGCTCGGCCCCCGCAGCCCACCGCCTCGCCGCCTTCTCTTCCATCTCTTCCATCGGGTTTGTAGTATCACGTGTACACCACGCAGTTATCAAGCCGCTATAACGCCGCTGAGTCGCCAACGCACGCCGCTGACGACGTAGTTTGAATGCGTTAAAGATATAAGGCGCGTTACTCACACTGATATCAGCGTGGCTTCCGTGGCTTAGTCGGTAGCGCGTCGCGCTGCGGCCGCAAAGTCCTCGGATCGAAACCTGGCGCCGGATGCTGTTTCTTTTTTAAATGTAGAGGAGCACTGCGGACGCCGCCGACGCCGCCGCCGCCGCCGCCGCCGCCGGCGGTGGATGGTTTGGGGTCGCTTATAAAGAGCATTCGCTCTTAAAACTGTAGCTGTCCACATACGTTGATCCATTGCTCTCACCCTCCAATCAAAAGATATTTTACTCTGAGCTTCTCTAACTTCAAACGACGCCCAGCCCATATCTTCCTGCACTGCTTCGTTAGCTGTTTTACCATGCGCTCCTAAGGCCAAACGGCGTACCGTTCTCTAGTTCACTTCAAGGCGTGATAGAGCGTCTGATTTCAAGCAGAGTACTGCATTCGCAAATGTGAGACCCGGAACTATTACTTCTTTCCACATTGCTCTCACCACATCATATTTGTTATACCCCCACAGAGTTATATGCTTCACTATATATCTGCGTTGCGCTTTCCCTTACCCTGAAGTTGCTCCTCGTGAGTTCTTAAGTAGTTCTCCCCTTCATTTATCTACACTCCCAAATATTCTCGCTCCTTAATTATATAATTAAGGAGCGAGATGTTCCTTAATTATATATGTTCCTTAATTATATAAAGCCACACATCTCGCTTGAACCTAGCTTTAAAATTGGATCCTAGGTGGCTACAATTTTAACTGACGCTAAGTATTTTTCTTCATCGTATACCTTCCACATTCTAATTGTGTTTTCTCGTCTCCCCCCCTCCCCTTCCCCGTTATTACTGTGAAATCTTACGCACAGGGCAACGGTTCGCCTTGCAAGAGGAGAAGGTGGTCGTATCGACAGTGCTACGTCACTTCCGGCTGCACAGCCCCGAACATCGCGACACCATTCGACTCACGTGGGCGCTGGTGCTGAGGCCAGTGGACGGACTGAAAGTACAGTTCCTGCCCAGACAGAGCGTCGCCTCCTCTCCCTCCAGCTGCGCTCAATAGGCTGGTTTCATCCGCGGAGCCAAATGGACGATGCTCACTCAGGCAATGGTTACTTCAGTGCTTTTAGGAACTTTCCAACCGTTTGCGACTGTTTATCAGGGTTAGATCAAACTCGGCCAAGTGTCTCTTATGTAGGGAATCTATAGCGTAAACAATACGATCACTTGACTACCGTCCAAGGTTCGGCATGGGGTGGTTGCGGAACAAACTGCACAATCAGAGCTTCATTGTGCCGCCGACAACCTCGTCTGGCTACTCCGTAATCAAGCAGGCGAGTTTCTAATAAAAAAAAACACTTCGCTCGCCTTTGGATTGATCTTTCCCGCCATATGTGCCTGACGCAAGTGAAGGAACGCGAGACTGCGGGCAGTCTGTCCTGGCCAGCCATTTTCTCTTGATAATGGCTGCAAAGCGTTCGACCAGTGGAAAGACCGCCACGACTTTTTGCAAGTACTTTGGCTTTTCTGATCGATTGCGGTGTTTTAGGCGCCCAGCTACACCGGGGCTACGAGGTGCACCGTAGTGGAGGGCTCCGGATTTATTTTGACCACCTAGGAATCTTTAACGTGCGCCGAGATCTCGACACACGGGCGTTTCTGCTTTCTGGCTCCCCCTGAAAAGCGGCCACCGCGGCAGGGATCGAACCCGGGGCCACAGAGACAAAACACAAAAATGTTTTATTTGAAAGATTTGGTGCTTTATAGTGCCCCCAACGCTTGTCTGGCAGCAAACTATGCTTTATTTACTGAGAAATTAATCAATTTAGCTTCAAATTTTGATTCTCCCGCCAAATTGTGTGTTTTAGGATATCTGCGATGACCTAATAAGGACAGGTCTTCGAGCGAACGCTATTGTTTAGTCTCCAGCAGACTGCCGCGCCTCGTCTGGCGGCCGTCGGCGTCTCCTGGTGGCGAGGCGAAAAACGTCGGAGAGCACAGTTTATTCCACCAACATCTTCCAGATTGCTTTGTTAGCTAAAAACTGCCTAATTGGTCATATTGGCTCTTTCTTTTTTTTGATTTGGACCTCTCCAACGTCTGTTTCACGTCGCCGCTAGAAGACGCCGACGGACGCCAGACACGAGCAAAACGCTCCATGTGGTTGCCAGTCCTCCTAGACGGCGCCACCATACTGCGCCGGACCTATGCCCACCTTTGACCGTATTTGCAGCTGGTTCGTTTTTGTTACGGTAGGTAGTTATCGTTTCGTGAAACATGGGGTACGCTCTACAAACAGGGTCACTTAAGACAATGTCGCTTACGCCAATCGGCCAGTGTCGTGTGAGACAACCCCAAAGCGCCGCACTGCTGTGCAGCTATAACAAGCATACCGCGCGCAGTACCAATAGCAGTGCTTACTGGTACTGCAATGTTTACGTGTACTTTCGTAACTTCCATTGTTAACCCCATTATTCTTACTGCTATAAAATGAATATGCATTACATATAAGCGAAAATAGCTCGTTCTGCAAGCTTATAAGCCCTGTCTAACTTGCGTTTTCTTTTGGCGACCTCAGCCAATCTCACGGCTGTGCATATGACGTCATATGTTTCAGTGCGGGAAATGAGCGAGTGAGTCGCATGGCCATTCTCTTTTCTCATATTCGTATAGCTTATCTGAGCGAAGTTTACGTTAACAGTGGTGTCAGTAGGATTCTAACGAAGCAATCTTTCGAATGACCTAAAAAACTTTGTCTGCATGGCTCCTTTAAGCCCGTTCTACATAGGGCCAATTGCCCCTGCGAATTGGCAGCTGCGGCGCCGCTCGTGCGGCAAAACAACCTAGCCGGTGTTGTGGCAAATTGCCAAATGGTTGGAACAATCGAACTTTTCTGAACGCCGCTTGACATTTGGCAATTTGTCGAACCATTGTAAATAGGAAAGTAGATCGTTTTGCCGCACGAGCGGCGCCGCAGCTGCAAATTCGCAGGCAAAATTCGCACCGTTTAGCCATGGAGCCACCGCGGCGGGTGCTTTGGCTTCTCTATGGCATATGATTTTAGATTTCTTTCTATATGTTCTACATCGGAATGGCAACATGACAACGATGACTTACAGCTGTATACGCCAACCAATGTAAATACATTTCCCGCTTATTTCTTTGTCCCCCCCCCTTTTTTTTTGCTAGATCAAGGTAGATTATGGGGTCATGTTCGTGATCGCTTGTTTTCTTTGTCTTGCCATGTCAAGTCACATTTGCTTCTATTATCGAAGCTTGCCTCGAATGCTCTTGCGAAAAATGTGCTGTGATTTAAAGAGGCAATATGTTTTATTATTTGTGTCGGTGTCGAAATTCCGGCAAACATCTCGGCTTTCTCCTCTAGTAAAGAGCCTTCTCTCTCTGTATGTTATACATGTGTACAACTTACTTGCTTTTCGGTTTTATTCCATTGCTGCCGCGCAGTAAAAACGCACAGACATGTCCATCGGATGTTGTTTTATTTTTTTTTTAATTATTGTCTTTCGAGTAAACCTGTGTTCGAAAAAGGACAGAAGCGGAAGTGAATCTTCGGGGGAGGTTTATGCAAAAGCCATTGGTGGTGGTTGGTAGAAGATGGGAGGGGGGCGGGGGCCAACTCCGTAAGGCTGACCTAAACCTCCAACTAAAGTCAATCTCACCATACGAGGGGAGGGTGACGTGAATCAAGGTCTGTAACCTGCTGAGGGTGTCAGTTTAAGGTTTGCGACCTCATACTCAGCCGAAGAGTTTGAATTTCAGTGAAGTCGGAGCTTGAAATGGGAATGAAGCGTGGTCAAGCATCCGTCACGTGTTATCATTAAATATGATGTGCGTCACGCTTCTAGCGAAAATTTACCAGTACGGACATTAATGTGTATCTTGATCAAAGTGAGAGGAGCGCAATGCATGCACGCATTGGTCTCCTATAATATTAACTTCGCAGGACAAAGACTTCCCCAAACTCTCTACGGCTCCTCGGACTTTTTAGTTTAATCTTTATGCTGCCTCCAGGCCACACAGCAGTCTGCGAACGGGAGATCGGGTGTACTCCTCATCCGAAAACTGGGAGATGGTCAGCCTGTGCTCCCGTGCTCCAAGGTGTTGGATGTGGGCGGGTGGGGACGTTTAAATGCACTCCTACACGGGGTAATAATAGGTGGTTTGTTGCAAGTTGTCCAGCTGTATACAGTGCGTGAGGTGCACGATGCAGAATGGTGATGTTGTAGTAAGTCTGTGTTTGAATTCAGAACCAGATTAGTGAGCTTGTTTGAGTGATGGATGAGGTAAGAGGTAAATGCGGTGTTTTTTGGCGATAAGTATATAATATATCTGTGCGTGTTTCTTGAACTGAGATAAGCAGTGTGCAGTCGGCCGCCGTCTGGGAATTCCTCATTCCCGTCGACGGAGGCACGGCCACGCATATACAATGTGAGGGTGTGGAAGAGTTTTGCCACGCTGTAGAGGAGTGCGTGCGTATTGAAATATTTGTCCTGGCAGGTGGTGCCGGCACGCCTGCGATGAACGAATAAGGGTTGCAATGGTATTATTTGAGTTGGCAGTGCCGCGAGGGCGATGACTCACTCTTCTGGGACATCGGTGTCGGATGATCTGACTTGCAGCTGTGAAGGTCGTTCCTTCACACCCCGCGACCTCTGCAACGTGGGCCTGGTGGTCGGGATTTATTTCGGTGTCTTTGTAATAAACATTTGTGTTGTTGGTGAATTTCTTACGCGTTTTCTTCTCGCTTGTCTTCTTCCTTTGTTGTATTCTTTATGAACGTCCTTAAGAATAGGGCGGCTGGGATGTTGACGCGTACGCTTGATGGGATGCTGGTAAGTGCGTTTGATGGTGTTTCCATGTGATAGCCCAGTTTGTCTGCAACCACACAGCCCACTGGAGCCGGATCAAGTTGATTTTGTTGGCTTGCTCGTTGCGCTTCGAGGATTTCATTGTACGTTGTGGAGGCCAACCTAGAGAAGGCCGTCTGTATACATGCACACGGCTGAAAGGGGGAAGGCCCAGGGCGATCTTGGGTGAATTTCTGTTCATAGAGGATTTTTGCTGCCGTAGTTGGACGTATGGGGCGTCATTGCGATGCAGCTTGACAGCAGTGCTTGAACCATGCGGCAGGTGTTTTTAAGACCATTCTGTTGGGTGCAGCTCTGTAAGAATAACTGCGTCAACTGCATTACCATGATGTGGATTTGATGTAGAAAGTCGGTGCCTGGGCCGTCTGCCTGAAATGGTACTCCCTGAATTTGAAAAGCTGTTACTTGAGGTACAGGCATAGATGCGATCTTAACGGTTGGGTCAGGCGCTGGGTTGGGAGGTCGACCTCGAGTGCATGCTCGGAGGACAAGCGAAGCTGGCTTGGTAGGGGCGCACCCCAAAGCCCCTTCTGCCTAAGTACTCGGTGGCGTAGTCTATATTACTTGTTGAAGTCTCTCCTGTTTGTCCCGCGCTCGTTCAGATGGCTTGAAAGGCATGATGCAATTCTGGCATGTCTGAAAGTTTAAGAGGCAGTTGAACCGGAGTAACACTGAGTAATAAAAAAGCGAACGGAAATTTTATTCATAATTCTTGCTTCATTCAATTTCGCAGTCACTCAGTAGGAGCGGATCATGGTGATGGTGAAATGTCGTCAGCGTACTGCGACATCTGTGACTACTCGGAGCCATTTTGGCGTGGTTTTTCGTCATTTTGGCGTTAAAGTCTCTAGCTGTGTGATCCGAGACAATAGCGTTGGACACTTAATATTTCTTGAGGTGACTGGTCTTTAATGCGGTCGGCTTCGAAGCACTTCGGTTGATCAGCCCAAGTATATTATTTTTTGGTAGCGGTGTTAGCTTGCTGAGGACTTGGATGGACTTACTTATGAGATGCGCCCTTCGCAGAAGCACCTTTTCTTTCACGCATTTCGGTGATGGTTGTGCGGCGGGTGGTGGACTAGGTTAACGCTAAAAGGTTTTTAAAGCAAAGCTTTTTACCTCTACCCCCCAAGGGTTCTTTCGCGACCGTTGGTGTCACCAGAAAACTCCAGGGAACAAATAAAAGAATTTATGGGCACCGTCGGGAATCGAACCTGGAACTAATAGGCTAACAAAGCGACAGCCCGTTGTCTTACTGATTTAGCTACGAGCCCACGCGAAGACCGGGAAGACAGGTGGTGTACTCACCAAGCACATCTACGGGTTTACCCCTGCGTTCTCGCTGAATGCCACGTGAAAGCGTGACGCGACCACTCACGCCCGTCTAGCGGCCCTGTGCGTACCTTGCTCATGCGCTAAGAGTTACAAAAATTAAAGGAAGCTCACACCAATGCATGGCATCTCACTTCTAGTACGCCAATGTGCTAAAGCCTGTGGCCTCCAGTGTTCACGTAAACAATCACAGCTCCTTGTCGTCCACCCTCACGCCAAACTAAGGAATACATTCAAATACTCCTTGATGGCCAGGCCATCACTCCAATCCCCAACATCAAGATACATCTCGAGGCTAACACCAAGACAGACGTCTCCTTGCAGCGCCTCAAAAACAGCATTAATCAAATCATACACATGATCAGGCGAGTTGCCACCAAGAAGCGAGGCCCAAAGGAATCCGGTACCTTTCGATTAATTGATGCTTTTGTCCCCTCGAGAGTTACTTACGTCAACTCCCTGTCTTCTTCTCGACAAGGAAGACATAGAGATGCTTTATATAATGATTAGAAAGGCGGTCGAGCAGGCTATTGGTCTTCTCATGAGTGCGTCCACACAGAGGCTGCTTAGCACGGGGCTCCACAACACGGTGGAAGAGCTGATAGAAGGCCATCTTTCTAACCAGAAGGTCGGAATCAGAACTGCGATGGGTAACCGCATGCTTCACCAGATTGGCTGCGCAGCCCAGAATGTCACTCCGCTTGACGTACTCCTAGACTCTTGGCGACTAAAACTAAAAATGCTCACTTTGCTTAGAAATATGAGCCCCTCACATGACGAGGGCCACCGAAAAGCACGGGCTCAAGCGCTAAACACCACCCTCGGTGGGGATCATGCAGTTATCTACACAGACGCCTCCAAACATCGAGGGCAGCAATACGCCATCATCGTGGCTACCTCCAGAACCAACCTCCTTACGTGTACCTCGCTTAGGACCCAAGAAATGACGGCAGCAGAAGAGGCAGCCATCACCTTGGCTCTCGCTCAACCAGAGTTTCGGAGGGTAGTCATCGATTCCCAGCAAGCCTACTGGTATTACCAGTAGAGTTGGGTGTCCTGACCTGCACTGCGCGTGCTAAAAAAAATCGCGCCAATCCACCCCGTGAATGTGGTTGGAAAGCAAAGCTGTAAACGGCACCCATAACGATTACCCATGCGACGTCACTTAAATTCACTCACATTGCTCTACAAAAAGCAAAACCAGAGACAAGTGAAATGCACTTAACCACACCATTTATTACTTCAAAGAGATATTCTTGTTAAGGTTAAATCAATGCATGAAGCATGAACGGTGTTTGATTGAGTTGTATTGGTGTAGCACAAGAGTGGAAACTTTTTTTATAAAATTAAAGTAAGCTCCAACCCGGTGTTAGACGATCTGTCTTCTCCGTCTCTGCGCCGCGGACGAAGGCGACGAGATTTGCAGCAAAGAAGGAGGAGGAGGAAGAAATACTTCTGTTCAGATTTCTGAACGGCCCAGAGTGCAGCCCTGGGGAGCGATTCCTTCTTCTGTGGGGCCCATATGCAGTCCGCGCGGCCTGTGCTCTGTCCACCCGCTGAAGCTGGGTAGGTAGAGAGGGCCTGGACAGCAGAATCTCCCATTGCTCTTGTTGGGTAGTTGACGGAAAGAGAGGAGGGTTCTCAGGGCTAAAGTCGGACACCCCGATTACGGGGCGGAGTTTTCCTACTTCTGAGCAAAATTTACATTCAGCGTCGTAGCGATTCGGATACATTAGGTGAAGACGCGTAGGCTGTGGGAAGGAGCCCGGATTGTATGAGCCGTACGGTAGTTTGTTGTTCTCTCGAAAGGTGTGGGTGAGGCGAAGGTACGGTCTGTCTCAGAAGGCGATAATGCTGGGTTATCTCCCTGAACGTGACAAGCGGGTGACTGTCCTCGTGGAGCTCCATAGCACGGGAGGTAAAAGCGCAGGCTTGTTGGGTGGGCGTATTTGTTGCCCTCTACTGAAGCGTGAGGGGGTGTCCAGATGAGCTGAATAGAACCGTTTGGAATAGAACTCCATAGACGTGTTCAACGTGGCGTCAGCGCAAAGCAGTGATTAAGCAGCGCTGTCTGTCACCGCACGCCCTTGGGTTTGATTCATACCCGTGTCACTGTTTTCGAGCAGTTAGATGACATTAAATTTATTTTTGCAACCGCCCGATGTAGACAGCATTAGATTTTTTGACAGACGAGTTAAATAATGTTTTGGAAATAATGTATACAACTGGCTCTGAAATTGGCCACATCCTCGGTGGTTATATTCCGAATGTTAAAATTTTACTAGCTAAATAAACGTATTTGACAGGACAGACCCCAAATTAAGAAACTCCCCTTAAAATATTAAATCACCTCTATGCATGCTTTGTTGATCAGCCAACGGGATAGTTTATTGTTCAACCACTGATATTCAGTTAGCGAAACTGGCGGCACCACTCTAATTCTGCAAGTTCGCACGCGTCCAACACAAAGGGTGTGTTCAATACCGGCAACTTCGTCGGTCGCAAAAATGCATACCGTCACCTTGGAATTTGTTAACGCGGCGACGTACAAGGCCCCCGCCTCCATAAAACGCACCGCCGTGAGCTTAGCACAGCTATTTCTGCCAGGAGGAAAGTGCAATGCGCATATGTATCTATAAACAGCTGGCAGAGCAAGAGGTGAGAGAAGAAAAGCATCGTACAACAAAGAACGACGAAAAGCCACTCGAGCGTATTATCCCAAAACCCGCTTCTATAATTACGGGCGCCGTTACATAATCTCGGCCGTTTCGCGTTGTGCAACTGCGCTGCAGTCAGTGTATGGAACCGGGTATACGGCCTCTTCGATACGCACGTGCCACCAATAGTGCGGCCATTTTTCCTACTTTCCCTCTGTAAAGAAAGGGACGGGCGAAGAGAAGATAGAGACTCGAGAGAGAGAGAGAGAGAAAAACATCTTTATTTGCCCTTCTATAAAGGCTTCTGCATTGCTGGGGGAAGGACTCGAGCCACGGTTCCAAGCTGCTGCTTCTTCTTTCGCCTCTACTACTTCATCATCTTCTTCTACATCACAATTTCTGCAGATACAATTTCTGTACACTACAATTTCTGCAAATAAGGCCTGCATATTCCTACAGGGGGGAGAATGTTGAACACGGGTTTCGTGGCATTGGGCCTGCATCTTCCTGGGGGGCAGTATGTAGAAAAAGATGATGAAGTAGAAGGTAGAAAGAAGAAGCAGCACTTGGAACGGCAGCCTACAGTGTCTTCTCTTCGCCCGTCCTTTTCTTTACATCCTCCTTGTCCAACCTCTCTGAGAGCCAAAAATTTCGATATTTTTCACGACCTATAACGAACAGATGAATACAGAAATAGTGAGGTCGTTACGGACTCGTACGTGACCGAACATGCGGCCGCGTGGAGCTCAGGCGGAAACTTGGAGGAAACTTTCGTACGACGCAAAATAGGGAAAAAAAAGCGCAGCTGCTGAAGTGGCTTGTTTATTGATGCGATGTCGCAATTGCGAACGAACCGGTTCGAACACATTAGCTCATTTCAATCTCCTTTACGTGGTAAGAAGCTTGGGCGACAGCTGCATCATCACGTTCCCACTGTGTGGGCGACACGGCTCCACGACCGCTGTGCTCGTTGTAAGATGATTGATTGATTGATTGATTGATTGATTGATTGATTGATTGATTGATTGATTGATTGATTGATTGATTGATTGATTGATTGATTGATTGATTGATTGATTGATTGATTGATTGATTGATTGTGGTTTAGCGCGCCGAAGCTACACCTGGCTATGAGGCGCGCCGTAGTGGACGTCTCCGGATTAATTTTTACTATCTGTGGACCTTTAACGCGCGCCTAAATCTCGACACACGGGTGTTTTCGCGTTTCGCCTCTACCAGAAAAACTGCCACCGCGGCCGCGATTGAACCCGCGTCCTTCGGATCAGCAACGCAACGCTTTAGCCACTGAGTCAACGCGGCTGACACTCGTTATAAGTTATCATGTATTGACTTTTGAAGGTGCGAGGTACAAATTTCCCAATTGTAATTTAACACGTTGTTAGTTAATTTGCGCCATGAAACTGGCTGGCCCTATATAGCCAGTCCTAGCGCAACAGTACGCGATAATCTGCATTAAGAAATTCGCGTCGCAACTTGTTTTACGGCCCTGATCTGATGCAGTGTAGAGCCGTGAACACTGCGGAAGCCGTCGCACTATATCAAGTGTTTCAAAACCGCGATTGTTGGTTAGCTAAAATGGCGTCTATAAATTTCGACGCAGCTATAGAGTCATCTCAGCGGTCAAAGCCTGCTTCTACATGTAAGGTATACTTCCTCAAAAATTTTTACATCATGTAAGAAGTTCATAGTCCACAAAACCCTCAGCACGTAAGCTTAATTCTCGAGCGAAACGGAAATGTTTTATGCCATAAAGCTGGAGAAATCACAGTTTCCTTTCTGGCATAAAACATTGCCGGTGTCTATAAAGGGCCGGCCAAAGGCATTCAGATTTTCGAGGCCGGGTTGCACGGGTCAAGACAGCAACCGGTAATCTAGATGAATTCTTACGTACCAAAACAATGTTTCATCTAAACCTGGGAGGATATATATATAAAAAAAAAAAACTCCACGTATTAGTGCCTGAAAAACAGTGGCGCTTTTTCAGTGAGCTAGAACTGCCATGTGGATATTAAACCTACAACACTGGTAAGATTAAAAACTCGCGGCTTCTGAAACACTGTCGCAGGTTAACCCGCTGGAAGCAATCATTGCTTTTGAGAAATTTAATCGACAAGGCAACGTGCAAACGTTTTAAGAACCAAGACAAGTACAAGGAGAAGTCTGGTGATTAAACAAAAAAGTGCCGCAGCTCCCACTAGTGGAGCAAGGCTGGAGAAACAGCAGAGCTGGCGGCCCCTGTCCCTTCGTCGGAGACCCGGCTGTTGCACTTCACATGGGTTTCCGAACTTGCCGCTGGCAGTTCTTCATGTCTGGCAGACCGGATCGTTTCCTCCGCAGGCTTTCACATTTCTCCCAAAGTGGACCGCATTAGCACGCGCTAGAACGCGCGGTCAAGTCCAAAGCCAACGCCCGCGTTACGAACCCAAAGGGAATTCTGTGCGCCTGTAATGCGATGATTGCTCATAAGGCACATCATTGCAGGGAGCTTCAAGGAAGCACACACTGTTGGGTGTTAATTTAAAGTCTTTTTGGAATGTCCGTTGAAGCACATCCTAGAACAATATAGCGCTTTTGCAGTCAATGAAACAATGGTCAATTGTTTCGGGAGAATCACAAAGCCTACAGTTAACAGAAGACGCAAAAATGTTCCTACTGGGCACCCATGTTTTAACGGGCAAGGTTTCGTGTGTAGCTTAAAAAAAAAAACAAGATTTTTTTCCGGAAGGCTCTACGCAGCTTATGGAAAGCGAGCATGTTAGACATAAAAGCTGAGCAGACGGTGTCGCCCAAGTTGCACTTTAGTCAAATTATAATTAAGCTGAAAGTATATTTTGATGATTCGAGACCTGATTGCTCCCCTGTTCTGCACCGGTGTGTATAATTGTCCCCTTACTAGCGGGAATTGTTGCCAATGTTTTCTTCGCCGAATTCCGAATTACCCGTTTTAACCTGTGTATTCAGCGCCAAGGTTTGTAAATAGTTCTTTTATATATGGTTCTCTATATTTTATTTAAATACCATGGAAGAAAAAAAAAAAGCATAGCTCCATCGGATAGACGCCGGTTTCTTAACGCGAGGGAACCAGGTTCGATTCCGACCGCGGGAGGCGTTTTTTTCTTTCCAATTGGCTGCACATGTTATTGTTCCCCGCCGCCGTTAACCTCGTACCCCTCGGGCCTTTGGGGTGGCCCAGTGGTTAGGTTGCCGGTTTAACGGCGTACAGCTCCTGGGTTCGATTCCCGGGACCTCCCTAACCACATTTTTTACTTGAGGCTTACAGGTTTCTTGGTGCGACGGACGAACAAAGCTCGGCCTAAGCAGCTGTGCTGTTAAAATAACCCAGTTGCTGTTCAGCCTTATATAATAGCCTCAAAAGACAAAGTTACAGCTCATGCCTATAAAAATACTGGTACGGGTAACAGGAAGAAGCAGATCACACGATTGGATGAAAATAAAACATGATTGGCAATGCACAACTCCGAAAGCCGCATTACGCCATTTCTTCCCTCCTGTTGCATCATCGAGATACTAGATCCAACTAGCTGACATGACACGGACATGGGCGTCGGCATGGGGGTGCAAAAAGGGCACTCCCCCCCCACCCTCCAAGCCACCCTATACTTTCTTTCTTGGGCTTTCTTGTGAGAAGGTGGCTCCGCCATTTATTCCTAGGTTCACATTAAAACACACGGCAGCTGCTTTTCATGCGGTGCGGAGCGCTATACGCAGCGTGCGCACGCATCAGCGCGGCTTCGTATACCGCCGTACAAGAATCATAGAGAAGCTTCACTTTGTGAGTGCAGTTTACGTGCAAGCGCTTCCAATGTTTTCTAAATGCCTTGATTAATCCGTTTGGTTGCGCAAACCACGAAACGTCTCGCGAAAGCAGCATAAATCGCTGCTTATAAAGCGTTGTTCACTACCCCACTGCAGGCGTGCGCCTCTCTGTGTATGTATCCAGTACTTAACAGGCAGCACCACAGTGTTTTTTGTGCCACAGTGACATTTTTATGAGGCTACGTTCGCCTCACGCAACACCGCTGCTCGTCCTTGTGACAGCAGTTGGCGAGCGTATACCACGGATCGGCGAACGCATTCATTAGAAAGTAGTGTCAAAGCCAGGGTTGTACGGTAGAAAGCTTGGAAGGACATGTATGTAAATATGCGACAGGTATTTCTTTCCTCTTGTTGCACTGTACTGCACTGCTTAATTTTTACCATCGCCTGCAGCCATGATTGCCTCCCGCCGGCACGTGCCTGACGCGAAGGCCGGTGAAGACGAGGACACGTCGATGGCGGCGTCGAAGGAGAGGCTGGCGGCTGGCCAAGGCATGCTGTAGCCGCCGAAAAAGCCGTAGCTACGCAGTTCATGGGTTCTCGAGCAGGCGCCAGTTCTGATGTTTGCGTCCTCCACGCAGCCTTCCCGCAAGAGCCGGCAACAGTTCGCGCACTGGTATTCGAAACGATGCGGACACCTCTCTCTTGCACAACACACGAGGCAGTGTCAGGGCGGCTTCCGAGATCGGGGTCAAACGGCGCCGTTTTCAAAGAGCTGTGCAGTCAGGAAATCCGGTATAACATCGAGGTGGTTGCGTGAGAACATCGTTTCTCAATTGTATCGAGACGTCCTGCTGCACAGCGTTGAAATATTGATGCAAATTCAAGATTACGCTTGACGTGCCACTCTCAGGGGTTCTTTCATGCGAGGCAGGACTAGCACCAATAATTGTGCATCAGCTAGTAATTGTACACGCAATTTCCCCATACCCTCAAGAGGTCTCAATGTAACGACCTGTAATGATAGCCGCAATAAAAATTCATGACTTACGACCTGCCGCAACCTGTTGTTTGGCTAATCGCTGCAACTTCTGTGTTGCAAATTATGCCCCACGTGTGCAGGTGGCCCAAAAAGTGAACGGGGCACGGCTTCGGGAAATAAGAATAATTTCTATTTTAGGCGGTAGCCACCATAAATATAGAATATGTGCGGCCCGATGTTATAACTAGAACGACTTTCTTGAAAAGTCACTTAGAGGCTGCGGGCTAGGCACATGGCGGAGAAATCCCCTCAAAATCTCCGAACCATGCTCCGCTTACTTTTTTAAGGCACCTGTACATCCTGTAGCCATGTCAGATGACCTCGAAGAACAAATCTGGGCCCTGGAAGAGCCTATGACACTTCTAGGGGCAAATCCCCTTAGGGACCCTCCGCAGTGGCTCGGTGGCTAAGGCGTTGCGCTGCTGAGCACGGGGTCGCGGGTTCGATTCCCGGCCGCGGCGGCCGCTTTTCTGATGGAGGTGAAAAGCAAAAACGCCCGTGTGTACGAGATTTCGGCGCACGTTAAAGATCCCCAGGTGGTCAAAATTAATCCGGAGCCCTCCACTACGGCGCGCCTCATCGCCTGCGTTGCGTCGGCGCGTTAAACCCTACAATCAATCAAAAATCCCCTTAGGGTCTCGGGCTGTGGGCGTTTTATGTCTTCGTCGTCTCCTGTCGTCGTAGTATCATGTAGTCACGGTGCTAAAACACCGGGACGCTCGTTTTCCAACGCCTCGCGCTAGAACGCTCCGTGCTTCGAAGACACGAGACTTACAGCAAAGCTGCATACCTCTACCCTCCAACGGTTTAATCTCCGTGGGAAAAAACGCCAAGGCGCCAAGAATACACTTGTATGTACACTGCATGCTTCGCCCCTCCCCAGGTTTCACGTTAGTGGAGATGGCCCGAGATTTTTGCGAAACGACCACGTGAACGGCGTATTTACAATTCTCACAGTAAGATGCCACAGATACGTTGTGAGACGTTGTGGAACAGTTGTTTCTGCGCAGAAACAGCGCAGAAACAGCAGAAATGGACAGATAGGGCCAACAAATCCCGCAACCATTAGAATTTGCAGTAAATATTCGCTTTCGTGTAATATTTCTGCGCAGACGGTGCAAACCACGCATATCGCGATAGTGCAAGACCTCACTACAACGGACCGAAACCGCAAAGGATAAAGCCTATACGTGTCGAAGGTGGGGGATTGTAACGACCTGGAAGTACTGGCTATCAGTGTTTGTGCCCGTTCTTGTGCGACTATATGTTGCCACTTATTTTCACTCTTTGTCATTCACATACGGAGTAGCAAGTCAAGCTAGCTGCTAGGCTGATTTATTTGTATCATTGAATTTTCTCCCTCGCTCTCTCTTTTCGTACTCGCAAGCTCTCTTATCGTACTTTTATCGCTGGCAACCAGCTACGGCCAGGACCGGTTTTACAGACATTTGCGACACGACCGGCGGTAGGTGGTCGCGTTGCGAACGCGAGTAAACATGGGTACAAAAAAGAAATGCGCTCAAGGGGAAGCAATAACCCCCTCTGATAAATAGATGCGGCACTTGTGCTAGAGGCAGGCTTCAAACAAGCAAAACAAGACTACATCATCTCTGACGTCACATTTTCGTTCTTTGTTTTCGTTGAGAACTCGGCAGCGATGAAACTCTCGGGCTTGCTCGTATCACAACCAGACGTGGTAGCGGCCGAGGGCACAGCGATGCGTTTCGTTAGGTTATCGCCCATTCTGCGGGCTTTCGTCTCCGACTGAACATCGCGGTGCGCTCTTTGTATACCGACTGAGCTGTGAGACAACCGGGATTACGCTGCTTGTCTTGATCAGGCATACAAGATCCTCGTCAAGCCGGAGATTCCTGACCACAATAATATTGCTTTTCGATTAGCCGAGAAGCGAATGAGACCTGACGGAGCTAGCCAAGGTTATGCTATGAGTATCTCAGTAATGCTAGAGAATTAACAGTGCCGCAGTTTTATAATGTTATCAGCAAATACAATGGATTGATTGTAGGGTTTAACGCGCCTACGCAACGCAGGCGATGAGGCACGCCGTAGTGGAGGGCTCCGGATTAATTTTGACCACCTGGGGATGTTTAACGTGCGCCGAAATCTCGTACACACGGACGTTTTTGTTTTTCGCCTCCATCAGAAAAGCGGCCGCCGCGGCCGGGAATCGAGCCCGCGTCCTTGTGCTCAGCAGCACAATGCCTTAGCCACTGAGCCACCGCGGCGCGTAGCAAATACAATGGAAGTTTTCGAGAACTGTTGCGATGGTAAATACATTTAAATCCTGCCCGCTGCAACAACTAGCCATACCAATTAGTCACATTTTTGCGAACGAGTCGCTCACGAATGTATCCTTTGACAAAGGGGTATGAATACTGTCCATCCTGCACAACAATCACCGCTAAGCCCATTCACAAATCGTCGTTGATGATTACAGAACTGACCCCCTTGCGCGCCGCGTCGCGACAAATTTTAACTGCAGCGTTTCAGGAATTGGGAATCACCGATCTGCGTGCAGCCATTCAACACCTGACGGTACTGAGTAGCCTGCTAAAAAAATCAATGACCTGTACACGCAGGGAGTAAATAACAATCGCATTATTGTCCTGCAGTAGCTTCTAGCTCCCTGTGGCGTGGCTGAAACGATCAAACCGACTGTAGTGCTGCTTCTGCTTATCGCGACTCCGTAATTACCTCACTGACTTTCGTATGGTGAGATGGAATGGCTCTTGCCTTTTTGATGGAAGACCACTCACCGTTCGCTCTGGAATGACCGCAGCAAAACCTACGTGCCCCAGCACGAATTCGACCCAATCTGCCGTTTCCAAACGGATCTGTAAGCCCTTTGAAGCCGTCTTGATTGGAATCAGACTTAATGTCTTAATACACGACTTAATACACGAAACATTCTCTTTTTATTTACGCCTCCGCAGACACCCTCCCTTATGTGCCGAGCCCGTGCAGTTCATGAGGACTTCAAACAAATACTCCGCACGTGTCCTCGTTATGAAAGCGAAAGAAACTCCGTGAAGACTTCTCTTGACCTGCGCCTATTTGCCCAGATGTCTTCACGAGAACTTGGCCCGTGGCCAACTTCAGCAACGGTGGGCAGCGCAACACAGGAGGTGCTAACTTTTGCTCCCGAACAACTGACAGCACAAAGCACCGTAGATTCCTGTTCCTATGATTGTTTCTTCTGATCGCGTGTGTTCGGTTTGCATCTGCTTCTATTATTCACGTGTTCGCGTAAGTAAACTTTTCGTATCACCTTCACCCCCATCTTGCGTAGCAAGTCGAATGGCTAGTCTGATTGACCTTGCCGGTTTGTAATGGGTTTTCTCCTTCTCTCAACTCTCTCCACCTCTCTCCGCCACCCCTCCCATTCCCTCCCTTCCTCCCCCCTCTCTCTCTCTGTCTCTCTCCATTTCTGAGCAGTGCTCGCTCGCCATAATGCACTCCTAGCTAAGCGCGTCACGTCGAAAAGCACTCCGCCACAAACAACATCGTTCGGTTGCGGTGCGCATTTAAAGCTCTCACAGCCGCAGGTGGCGATTATGTTGGTACGAGCGTTACAAGCGGAAAGAAGAAAAACGTTTTTACCCCTTTCGTGGCGGTTACGCAAAAGTGAGTTGGTCACCTCGGTGCGCAGCTGAAGCGCATTTCCGGTGGTCTTCATTCTAACCACCCTAACGTGTCCTTTGGGACCTTAGCTGTGACCGCGCTTTGTGAGTGCCAACGCTCCCCCGTGCCGCTCGCCGTATCAATTATTTTATTCTCTTCTCGTATATTATCTTATCGGCGAACCGCGGGCCCTACGTCGCCCGCACCTCAATAGCTTCTGTGCTGTTGTGTTGTGCTCTGTGCGAACGACCCTACCTGCACCTGTCAAGTTCCGCTGGATTGTTTCGACTTTCATGCGCTCTGACTGCTGGTCCTGATTGGCGCTTCTCGCAATTACGCGAATTTCAGCCTGCACCTATCTTCGTGACTGCAGCCACGGCAGCTCTGTAAGCATACTTACCACAACTTGTATCACGGAGCAGCTAGGTCGTTGAGCTTTTCGCGCAGCCAGTGTAATTTCCATACGCTCTCCGACTTCCGCTAAACTTACTTGCTAACATTGTTTCTCCTTAGAACCTCGAAAATTTTCGTACCATCAGCCAGTAAACACCCCTGCGTGGCCTAGTCCAGTTAATGAATATTGCTTATGCCATAAAGCAGTGACGAAAAGCAAAGCTGTGCTGATACGATCTGCCGGAATTTAGCGACACTCTCAAAGCTTAACTAGCAGAATGAGCGCAGTGTGCCTTTTTAGCGCCGTATTACTAAGGCTAATCTCCGCGGCCTCCGCTTAGCGTTGCCATGTAGCGTATAGTTTTGAAATCGTATATGTGCTGCCAAGGGTACCACTTCCGCATCAAATCAGACGAATAACCTGTGGCCTTCCCAAGCTCACAACCACCAGCGCCATTTACGACCTGCGTTGCATTACTGCTGTTGCATACCATTCGAAAGATTAGAAGAAAAGAGTGATAGGAGTTTTCCTGTACACGGAGGGAGCGATGGAAGTTACTCGCGAACTGCAACTCCCGGTGGGAGCGTCCGTCTGGCTGCTGTTGCTGCTGCTGGTGGTCACGTTGGTGGCGTTCTCCTGGGATTACGTTTCGATGCTCATCAGAGCCTGGAGTATACTCAGGAAAGTACCCGGACCCCCGGACTTGATTCCCATGGCTTACGTGGCAGGAATGCAGCGCTCTATCTCCAACGCATCGTCCACACCGGAAGAGTTCAAACTGAGTAAGTTGGAAATTTCATTCTCGACATACAGTTAGTAAACAATATTCCTGGAATGACTTCAATCATTTATGTGTCAGTACATTTTTTTCAGTACTGTTTAACCACACAATCCTTATGTTCAACAACATTAGATTTTGCTGTTATGTGCTGAGGTTTCTGTATTGTTATTTTATAGAACCTTTGCAGAATAGCCCAAGTACTATCGGAGGAGCAGTAAGCCACCCTGACAACACTGTACACGCGATGCGTCGCCATCAGCAAGGGAGAAGGCTGCGAACGCAGAGCAGCTACCGTACGCGGCGGAGTAATGACATGGACTTCGCGCAAAGCAGTGTTTCTTATGACTGGACGGGAAAATAACCCTTCTGCTCTTCCTTTGTTAAAAGAGCGGCATATTCTGCACTTTTATTCGAAGAGGTCATCGACTCACAGACCCTGCGAGAGATCCTACGATGTCAGAATTGTGTAATAAGCGTTACGTGAGGGGTTCGTGCATAAATTGACATTAATAGAAAAGCAGAATTCCAATTCAGTTCGAGTACGGTGCGGTAGCTAGCTGCACGGTATGCGATATTAACACTACGAAGAACGGAATGCGCATGATGTAAAGAGTCCTAGTTCGCGTTTTAGTTTTAGAAAACAAGCAGAGAGAGAGGGTGAGAGAACTCTTTAATGTAGACTGCAGACGTCAGCTCTGCTAGCGGCAGTTCTTGCTACGCCAGATGTGGATGAGAAAAATGCAGTGAGGTGGATGTGGGATATTGGGAAGACAATGATGACAGAGAAAACAAAAGTTAAATATAAAAAAGTCTCACAATAAAATACAAGAAACGACACGTGAAACGCAGGTCTCAAGATAACTTATAAAAATGACGCTCTCTGAAGATTGTTCTGGTAGAACGAGAGGCGCTAAAGACGCGTATCGTACGTACTACCTTGTGTCCGGTATCGTATCCGGTAGCATTGCGTGGGCATCCGGCTTTGCAATGCTATAGGAACATTAGCAGCGTATACAAAACCACTACTAAAATCTCTTCATGAGGCTGCAGACTGGTGACGTGGTCGGCCAAGACGTGCAGCCGCAACGTCATTCCTGCGCGGCGTTCCCCTTCTGATGGCGTCTTTGCGTTAATGCGCGCCAGTGTTGCCAGCGCTGAGGGCTCAATGCTGTTAAAGTGTTCAGAAGTATTTCTCAATAAATAAATAAAACTTCAGGCATATCTGCACCCGACAAAACGGGTTCCCTGGTTGGCAAGCACGTTATTTTGCCTCCACTGCAGTATTCATGAGCTGCCCGTGGGTGATGGAAGTTGCCAAATTATATAGGCTGTTGTCCTGCTTTGGTTATATGTTCACCTTGACGGTTAACTAGGCGTACTTTAGCTAGTTTCATAACTGCAGTATGTTGTAGATATAGTGTGCAATGTTTCATTGCACACAATCGGTGTGACATCCAGAATGGGCGAAGAGTAGGTGGTGTACAATAGTGGGTGAGCCTTACAAGATGCCGTTAGTGAATCAACGATATTAATTAATCTATACCACCATCCGTTAGTGGCAACATTCACACTCTATTGATGGCACCCAGCATTTTTGAGGGGCCTCGACTAAGTTTTTTAGACAAACGTTATTTTGCGCAGAAATTGACTTCGCCCTTCTGGCTATCACTGCTTCGATTCACAACAAACGAAGCTGTCATTACGCCTTGCCTTGTTGGTGAATCTGCATATTCCAACACACGAATATTTGTAAAGAACATATGCTGCAAGCTCGCCATTCAAGCTTATTTACTGGTGGCGTTTTTCTTGGTGGCGGGAACCGTGCATGATTTCTGACGTAGGCAAGCTATTCACTTTGGTGTTCAAAGCGCTCAAAACACAGGGACGAAGAACGAGAGAGAGACGACACGGCGCTAGTTGTCCGTTCTACTGCAGTCGGCAAGCAAGAAGTGGAAAAAGAAACAAGAACGCATGTTAACAATATGATTTCTCGGTCCACTCTATCGAATGCTTTTTGAAGGTTTATACCGCTAGGGCATACCCTGGCGGATCCAGACTTCCGGCTGGTCTGTTGATAACCCGGCTGAGCAGCCACGAACGGTCATGTGTTCCCGGATGAGTACGGCAGCCTGTTTGGGCGGGGTGGAACCATGGACCCGTATAATACAGGTGATATTTAAGAGTGGTTTTCATAGGACGTTCAGTTAACTTGTGTAGTGTAAGGGTGTGAGAGATGGGTCCCATTACACTGGGCTCTTTGTTTTGTGTCGGAATCGGGATAGTGAGGGTGAACTTAAGGTAATTAGGGACTACGCTCTGTCCTTCTCAAGTGTTATTAATCAGCTTCAGCAGCTGATTGAGAGTGGTGTCGCCTAAGTTTCCATCGTGCTGCCATGTTATTCCATCAGGTCTGGGAGCGAAGCGGGGTGTGCCTGTGAAGGGAGAGTCCAAAGGGAGAGTCCAAATCTTAGCACCGGCACAGAGGTGATGGTCAATGAGGGAAACGGTTGAAGTGAAGCAGATGGAGGAAATGCAGCTACGATTATGTTCCACAGTTTTAGGAGTCGTTAAGGTCAACGAGGAGAATAGCTGGGGTAATTTCTTTGATCTTCCTGCTAGTCCTCGGTAAATTCGCCCGAATTTCGATAGGCCGCATTCCTTGCCAAGTTTTAGTTGTCTTTCTGGTATGATCCAATGGGTCCACGCTGATGACGAATCCTTTGCAGGTCAGACTCTCCATGCCCATTATGGTGATGAGGAAGTGTTTTTGGGCAACTTTTTTTCATAAATTTGTGAGCTGGTCGTCTAATGAAAAAGTATTCTCGGAACTTAAGATGGGTGGGTTCACGGACAGATTCTGGTGCGTTTTGAGTACATGATTGACAAGTGTAAGTAGGTCAGGGCGTTCAGGACGCTCGGATAGGTCATCCGAAAGGCAGTCCAGTTTATATGAGTGAAGGTCTTAGCCACCCGGAGAACCTTGCTGTGCAAAATGATGGCGGTTGGAAAGTGGTCACTGCCCCAAGTTATATAGCAGTGGCCGAATTGGCTGAAACGACGTCCGTAATTTCGAAGTGACGCGGTACTGACGTACAAATACATGTATTCCTCGGTTTGGAAGTCGTGCGGGTGGCCAATGAACCGTAGAAGTTACGCACTCGCCTCCGTGTTCGCTTTTGCCTTCGTTTTGCTCGTCGTTTAGCAATTCGTTTCGCACGTCGCTTTGTAAATCGTTTCGCGCGCACAATTGCAAATAGTTTCGCGCATCCAATTGCTAATCCTTTCGCGCGTCGCTTTACAGCTCATTTCGCGCGTCGTTTTGCATATCGTTTCGCGTCGTTCAGGCCTTCCTGCAGTTGGAGAACACGGGGAGACTCTGCGTAATTTCGATGGTTCCTCGGCCTCCCGCACGACTTCCGAAACGTGGAATACAAGCATTTGCACGTCAGCACCGCGTCACTTCGAAATGACGGCCGTCGTGTTAGGGAATTCGCCTCCAGGTTGACCATGTATAAATCAAACCCAATATTTCCCGTGTCAGATGGGGGATAGTATACCGTTGAGATAGATTTAGGTACGCTCGAGTGGCAGAACAGTAAATTTAGGCTAGAGTTTTGCTGTATCCGCCAGAAAAGAACGTTTGGATTTTCCCGACGGTTGGACTTTCCCGTTAAGTTCCTTCCAATGATGATTTTGGTAGAGGAGAATACGTACGGAATAGGAGGATCAAATTGAAGTAAGTACTGCGAAGGCAACCAGTTACTGGGTTGTAGTATGCGGATGCTAGTATTAGAGGTTTGCCGTTCGGTAATCGGATGTGTGTGATTACGACTTCATGGTTGATAGAGTTAATGCCAGGTACAGTGATTTGGCGGCTTCCAGCATCATCATGGACTAGGATGGCAGCGTAGCCGGGTTTGATTCGTTGCCTTGAAGAATTACAACATGGTTTGCAGGTTGTGGACGTACTCGTGTAAGTTATATACCGTACTTACCCGATTCTAACGCGCCGCCGATTCTAACGCGCACCCGATTTTCCCGGCAAAAAAAAAAAAAACGAAAAAACTTGCACCTCCGATTGTAACGCGCACGAAACTTTGTGACCCAGACAAACGAATGCGAGAGAAATGGGCGATTTATTTCCCGAAGTAATCTCACTCATCTCACTCCTCGTCGCTTTCCGCTGACCACAATATCTCGTCCTCAGTGCCGTCGAGAGCGTCCGCGATGCCACACTTCTGAACGAACGTTCAACAATGGTCGATTGGATCGTGGCCCACGCCTCTCGCACGCCCATCCCGCGAGCTTCTCCAGAGGCGCACGCTTCAGCCGATCGCTCCTTCTGAACGCGAGAGAGCCGCTGCTGCCATTGCTGTTATCAAGCGCGCAAGTGGAACGATTTGACGATTCGAACACGATTCCCGTGTTCGAAAAATTGTTGCTAAAGGCTTTGGCGCCATCTTGAGATGGCGATGGGTGGGACGAAATTTCCGATGTTTTGGCAGTTTCGGTTTCGTATCCGATTCTAACGCGCATGCGATTTTTCGGCCTATTTTTCCGGAAAAAAGGTGCGCGTTAGAATCGGGTAATTACGGTAACCAGTAATTTGTAGGATTGCGTTCATTGTAGGATGATTGGAAAACAAATTATGTCCCGGCAGTATTTCCAGATAAGACATTCGGGGGGGGGGGGGGGGTATGGTAGGTTTTTGATGGTGTAATTGACTGGGAATACTTCGAAGAAAAGCAGTGGTATTTTAAGCACGAGGACGCGGGTTCGATTCTCGGCCGCGGCGGCCGCTTTTCTAAAGGAGGCGAAAAGCAAAAACGCCGTGTGTTCCAGATTTTGGCACACGTTAAAGATCCCCAGGTGGTCAAAATTAATCCGGAGCCCTAAACTACGGCGCGCCTAATAACCTATGAAGCGTCGGCGCGTTAAACCCCACAATGAATCAATCAAACCAAGCAGAGGTATTTTAGAGATCGTGTTCAATAAAAGACCAGTATTTGCCGATATCCTCTTGCCTAGTTGTTCTTTTATCCTGGATGTGAGCTCAAATCGCATGGAGGACTTCTGTCAGTTGAGGGCCAAGGCGCGACTGGGAAGGTTGAGTTTGTTTGACGGGCTGCGAGCAGACCTGATATTACGAGAATCAGGCTTACGAGGTTTCGATTGATTGTCGATTTTCGTTTTCGCAGCAAGGGCTTCTCTGAGTTCGTTAGTCTCCGCTTTGAGCTGCTCTACTTCCACGCGAAGTGCATTCAGTTCATGATAGCGGAGTATTGGAGACGTTGCTAAGAAAGGTGGGGGGTCTGAAGACGATTTCTGCTAGGATTGATTAAGATTGGAGAAGATTTGGGAGGGATTAGATAAGCCCATAAGATCTCTTGGCTGGGTCTTTCGCTGGTGTGTTGATAAATAGGGGTACGACTGAGGCTGGTAAGTCTTAGGGCAATCGCGCGATTTCATCGCATGCGACGCAGTAAATGGACAGGCCACAGTCATCCGTGCCAGCACAAGGTTTGCCACAGATACGGCAGAAGATTTAGCTTTGGCAGAATTATCGCCATGGAGTAGTATTTTGGTTAGATGTGACTGCATGACACCGTGTAGGGACAATTAAAGCAGACTATGCATTTGGACGTATATAGACTGACTGTTTATGGTCATCTAGTACTTAACAAATTTAGGGAGAGTGGGTGAGTTGAGATTAATGATGGTGCTATTGGACTTTTGCCAATCGTACCGACAGAATGGGTGCTTAAACGTAACGTAGCCATCAAATGTCTTCAGTGCCATGGGGTGTTCGGGCTCCATGGTTATGACTCCACGAATAGTGTTCGGGCAGTGTAAGGATTCGGATAACTGTATTTGTTTTCTGTTTTGATGGTATTCCATTTGGGTGACCGAAAGGATTCGTGCAGCGTGTTCCTTATCATGTATACAGTCATGGACAAATGACCCGCTATCACGAAAATATGAACCAGAACACAGAAACAGCGTGCTTTCTTTCCGTGCAGGTCAAATTGATGCGTGGCTTAGTTACAGTAACAAAGTTTGGAAACATGGCTTTCCAAATGTACCATTAGCGCGCCATTATTGGGCCTCCACGAAAAGAATTTTCCAATTTTGCGTGTTCTGGTTTATATTTTCGTGAGCGCATTTAATTCGTCCATGACTGTGGTGTTAACCTTCTGTTTGTGCGATGCCCTTTCTGCGAGAAGCAATGAGCGAGCTGCTTTTTCTATAAGATCCGCAAGGGCACTTTTAGGAATGTTGTGGACACTAGTTTTGCAGAGGTATCCCCACAGTACCAATGCAGGCTGTCCTGACGCAGTGGCGGTGCAGTCCGTACTGGGCTACTATCACATTATGTCATCGACCAGAGCAGCGATCACCAAGCTGTACCTCGGTGTCTGGCCCTTCGTACTTCTCAATAGTGCCGAGGCGGTCGAGGTGAGCTTCTCCAATCAAAATTGCCGAAAGTAGGGATGCCTGCCTTAGAATGCGTGTGTTGCACAAAAGCTACCCTAATGCGGATGTATTGGCAACCAAATATTCCTTACATTATGTGAGAACGCGAGAGCACACTTCCCGCTGAGTATATATATGTCTCTCGTATGTTGCTCAAACGAAATATGCAATGCGGATATTATATTGTCCTCGGTTACAAGGGCACACCTGCTTACAACGCAGTGCGGGGGAGGATATTATATCGGGAAGAACGAGTACATAGGAGAGGCGAAAAGTCCTCAATTTCATGTGGCAGAGAGCAGCCCTCGCGCCAGAGCAGGGAACACCTGAGCCGTGCACCGCATAGCTCACATTGCACAGCACGGAGTTCTAACTCTGCGCAGCCCTCCGTGCCACTAGTTTTAGCCCATCACACCACGGCTGCTGGATCAGCCTTGTTGCATCCAGAAAGATGAGAATGTGGCGGGAGACCTCTCGGCGGATGAGGTCAGCGCGCTTGGTAAACAGGAGGGCCTCCAGGCTTGTGCAGTAAAGCCCCGGGTGCTGGCGTTCAGCCTGCACTTCGGTCACCAAGTCAGAATTAAGGAGACAGGAACCAGTTGCGTGCGCACGATTTGGTTTTGAAGGGGGACCTGATCCGGAAAAATAACAAGGAAAACACGGAAAGGGCGAAAAAAAGCAAACAACAAAAACAGAATTCCAACAAAACATCAATTAAAATTAAAAAAAAATCTGATGCAATGGGCGTAATACACGTATTTTCCAATTTATATAGAGTTTTGTTTTTATTCTTTCTTCGCGGGCATTGCAAAGAAGCAGAGGTAGAATTCACGCCAGTTTAATGCACAGTAAATTATATACCAAGTATCTGACTGGATATTCAGCAGAGACAGTGCCCTTGTTCTCGCCACCCCTTCCCTGAACCCCAGAATGTCTGTGAGGTGCCCCCCCTGCCCTTCCCGTTACGTACGTCACTGCCAGGAGCACTGTAGCGTCTCCTGTTCAGGGCAGTAGACACAGGCGGGCGACTCCCTGTGTCCTTGCCGATGTAGACGGGCGGCTGCATCGCAGCAGTTCAACCACACCCGGAGGACCAAGCGGGCCACTGTGCTAATACGGGCGGGCAGTGCCTGCGGGACCTGTCCTCTGACGACTCTTTGATCAGAATGCATAGCTTCAATGTCGCGAGCCACAACGGTACGGGCCACATAGAATGCAATCCCATCCTGGGAGACAGGGATCCCCGCCTGGTAGCCGCCCATACCAAAAGCATCAGCTGCTTTTTTGCCCCTAACGCCGGAGTGGGCCGGCAGCCAGTGTAGTCGAATGTTAGAACCTCGGGAAGCCACAGTGCGCAGCTTGTTCGCAAAGTACTCCTGCACGTAGCCACTGCTTCTGGACGGCTTGGCGGACGCATGCAGCCGCAGATGGGCAGCTTTCGAGTCCGTCAAAACCACAGCACCTGGAACCCGGTAGTCTCTTTCAAGGAGGAGGCCAGCAGTCAGGTGCAGCACAGCCACTTCCGCACAAGTAAACGAACAAACAACAACAACAAGTGTATGAAGCGGAAAAAGGCAGGCGGAAGACCCGGTTGACGTCGAGAAGTGACGGCGTACGCCTCTTAGAACACCCATGGCGCGAAGAGCACTCGCAGGTACTTCACGGTCAAGAAGTAAGGGTTAGCTATAAAGGGTGATGGGTGGCGCCACCCAGGTACATCATCATAGCCTGCGTTTTCGTCTCAGGCATATGGAGATCTCGGCCAACTACTTCTTGAACGGTACTCGTTCTTTAAAAGGGCAGTGGAAGGAACGTTTCAATAAAGAGTGTGGTGCAGTGTGTTTGCCTCTCATTTTAAGGACGCCACAGCGCAAGTACACTGACCGAGTGGAAGAGCGAGTTGTACCACTGCAGATAAGCCATAATCATGTGTCCGTTGGTCATTATAAATCTTCGTTCAGTAGTTTCTATTGCGTCCGGAGCCTTCCACTACGGCGTGCCTCATCGCCTCCGTTGCATCGGCGCGTTAAATCAATCAATCAATCAATCAATCAATCAATCAATCAATCAATCAATCAATCAATCAATCAATCAATCAATCAATCAATCAATCAATCAATCAATCAATCAATCAATCAATCAATCAATCAATCAATCAATCAATCAATCAATCAAACTTTCTATTGTGCGATCTAATTTTGCAACGCCAGGAAGCAATATGCGTACCAACCATAGCATGTTTTGTTTTGTTTGTGTTTTTTTCTCTTTCTGAAACAATCTGCAGGTTATGCTGAAAAGCAACGCGCTCCTGGATAAAGCAGTGCTGTACGGGCTCATAAACTCGTGGCTTGGCACTGGACTGCTCACCAGGTACTCGCTTGTTTTTCTCGTACCATGCAATGCATCAAAGTTTCTCTAGGTCTACTACGATGCGGGGCTTAAGAGTACGAGGGAATGCTGGTTATCGCTAACTGAGCAAATGTATTTTTGCTCGAACTCAAACAGCGCCGCTGGAAACGTTCTCTTCTATAACGCCACATTATTTCCCTCGGTACACGGCCCCTCTCACAAAACGTGCACCCCGAGCAACACAGAGCTCGCAGGGAAGAGCGAGCGCGCCACTGGAGAAGAAATTGCCAATCCGCCCAGACATCATACGTGTTGACGCGGCAGAATACTGCCATCACGGTGGATTTGTCCTCGCGGCCATCGACAGATCACTTCGGTTATTCTTTAAGGAAAGCAAGCTTTTCACGCAAGCGACAGCCTTGATTAGGCAAGCGGCTACGGCAGGTCTTGTCTGAATAATATACACCAGTATATATAGACTGAAATTTCCCCTGATGTACGGACCCGTGCCCGGGCTTATCCGGACCCCTGACATGATATGGCACCCGCGTCATGTCGGGCGCGGACCATGACACATAACAGCGAGTTGCACGCAGTAGTGGAAGAAAGGTCGGTTTCCGGCCGATGCACTGTAGAATAAATCGTGTTACGGTTTTCGCTGTGTCTATAAAATCGTGCAGCTAACCTAATAGCGAGGAACTTTTTTTCTCATCGCTCTCTTATACACCGCGTGTACTTTCCACCGCATTTTAAAGAGCTGCTAACACCTACAGTAGCGGTTTCATTCGCTTTCGTCGCCTGCCTGTGCGCACTTTCTCAATCGCACGGGCGCCATAGCCCCGACTGAGCACAACCCTTTAGGGACGTGTTTTCTATTCGTGACTGCGTTGGGACAAAAGGACAATTTTTCTGGTTGGACAAAGACATTTTCACACAATCAATAACACAGTAATACTAATTCACATAGTAATTAACATATTAACATATCAACATACAACCATTAACGCAGCAATGACTACATGCGCATAATTTCCAGGTGTTTTTGACTGACCACCTTACCAGTTTACGTATCCGTAACAGAGAGTTCGTTTAGCTCCTATGGATTATAGATATGTCCACGCAATTTTCGGGCTTCAACTTACCGAATATAATCCGAGACAACTAAGGTAGAACTTTGATGCACGTCTAGCTTGTTGCCAAGTGAATTTATGAATTTTATGTGGTCAATTATTAATTTTATGTGTTCTGAACATGGGAGGGTCAAATCGTAAAATAAAAATTAAACCCAGTTCCACCCAGTGTTCAATCTGCTGAAACAGCGTAGTTGTTCTTTTTTTGTGTCGGCTCCAACGTCAATGGGCGCTCGCCCGAGAACGCCAGCGCCGTCGCCGCGCAAATTCTACGGTTCGCGTAGAGGAATCGGCAGCCTCACGTCAGCGCCGGGAGAGAGAGAGAGAGAACAAAACTTTAATTTAAAAAAAAAGAAAACCGGCTTAGCGAGGGGGGGATGGCGGAGGACCAGAGGTCCGTCCGCGACCGCCAGAGCTCGGCAGGTGCCCAGCACTTGGCTGGACTCCTCGGAGCTGCCCAGGGCCTGCTCCCAGTGGGATGAGGAGGGGAGTGGGGAATATGGGTCAGCAGGACATTCGCAAAGAGAGTGATACAGAGTATCCAGCTGACCGCACTTTGGGCAGTGGGGTGCGTGGAATTGATGTGGATGTGTATGTATTAGTTGAGTACGATGAGGGAACGTGTGCGTTTGTAGTATCCGCCACATGTGGGGCAGCCTCGGGGGATAGGTGTGGATGGGGGGGGGGGGGGGGGGGAGAGCACGGCGGAGGAGGCGGTAATGAGAGTAATTTCCCTGAAACTGAGGAGAGACTCGGAGGTCTCGGTCTCGGGAGGTCCGTGTATAGGTGTACGAGAAACAGCGGCCCGGGAAGTTAGAGCTCGAGCGTGTGCATTCCGCTGCCTCGTTAGCACCTATGCACGTGTGGGCCGGGGTCCACACCAGTTGCACGGGGTCGGTCGGGGGACTTTGGAGAAGAATTTTGAGGGCTACGGGGGATATAAAGCCTTTGGAGAAGTGCCGGATGGCCTGCTGCGAGTCTGATAGGACGGTGATTGGGGTGGGGCTCTGAGAGAGCGCAAGGGCAATGGCCGCTTCCTCCGCCGTAGTTGCACATGAGGTGGAGATGGTGGCAGTGTGTGTCGGGACATTGATGTCAGGTCCGGTAACCGCGAGGGCATAGGCCGGTTTATGTGGGTATTTGGCTGCATCTACGTACAGGGTGTGTTTTTCAGGGGGGTGGAGTTTTGCATGATGAATTGCACGAGCTGCTCGGCGGTTGGCATGGAATATGGGGTGCATGTGACGGGGAAGCGGTTTGATGCGGATGAGAGCTCGGATGTTGCGTGGAATAGGTTGGGGGGTAGTGGATGTTGTGAGGGGTGTATGACCTGTGATTTGGAGTATGTAATGGCCCGTGGGTGTGGTGGAGAGTCTGGCGAGTTGGACTGTCCGGTGGGCCTCAAGAAGTTCAGGGATTGTGTTATGGATGCCTAGGGACATAAGGCGAATGGTAGGAGCCCCGGGAGGAAGGAGCAAGGCCGCGCGATATGCTTTGCGGAGCATGGCATCCAGGGCGTTTGTTTGAGTGTTTGTGATATGCATGTAGGGAAGGTGGTAGAGTATGCGGCTGATCATAAAGCTGTGTAATAAACGTAGTCGGTCCAGTTCTGTTAAGCACATCATGGCTGTTGGCGACCCGTTTAATGAGGTGGATAGTTTGGGCTGTGTATTTCTTAATGTACTTGAGTGTGGGGAGTGTAGATCTGTTGTGTGTGATAGTAAGCCCCAAGATTCTTAGCTCATGAGTGTGGGGAATGGGGTTTTCATTCGCAAATAGTCGTATTGACGGTTGGGGGGAAGGGCGGGTTTTGGGAGGTGTCATGATAAGTAGGGTAGATTTGGTGGGCGAGCATGTTAGGCCAAGAGGGGTGATGTGTGTGAGGACATGGTCAAGCCCAGCTTGTAAGGTGTCTTCTATCTGGGTATCACTGCCACGTGTCACCCATAGGGTGATATCATCTGCGTAAATGGTGCTGCGAAGTGCGGGGATGTTGAGGAGTTGGTGAGCGAGTGGAATGAGAGTAATTTTAAAAAGTAGTGGTGAGAGAACTGCCCCTTGGGGAGACCCGCGATTAGGCATTTGGAAAGGCATGGATTGTATGGGGCCGAGTTTGATAGTGGCTGTGCGTTGGCAAAGGAAGTTGTGGATGGCTCCCTCCCCTAGCGGGAGGAAGAGGAACCGACGAGATCACTGCGCCCTATTTTGGTAGGTCTGGGAACATGCCGGCGACCGCGCAGAAATCGGTTCCCAGACCAACCGGTAGAGGGCGCAGTGGTCTCGTCGTCTTCGGAACTGGTAACCTGCTTTTATCCCTGCGTGACGCACGACCTACAGCAGACTTACGAATAGGTTCAAGCTATAACAGCTCCGCTGTTAAAAATTGGCCGCATATCTGCCGTCGAAAGACTATAGTCCTCGGCCGGGCCTGCCACGTAACTCCCTTTCCCCCCACACCTCTCTCAAAATGGCCGCTGCAAGGCAAAATCGCGCATGCATGGCAGCCAAAGTGGCTGAATGCCCAAGGGTTTTTTAAAAAGCGCCTCAATGAATGTCCAGGATGGTGCCAGATTTCTCACTGGAGCTCCTATAAGCAAACGAAGTATTTGAGTTAAAAAAAAAGGAATTTCGCCCTAGGTGAGGTACGAAACAGGGTACCCTTTAATGCAAGACGAACACGGAACCCCTGGACCACCAAGATTCGACGATTCTGTCTCTACAATTAAGGGGATCCTATCAAAAGGGTTGCGGCCTTCGACTTAGAAACATGTGTTACAGATGTTAGGGACGGACGAGAAGGACAGCACGTTTCGGGGTCATGGCTGACCAAGGCGGCGATGGAATCTTTATTGATTAATTGTAGGGTTTAACGCGCCGACGTAACGCAGGCGATGAGGCGTGTCGAAGTGGAGGGCTCGGGTTAATTTTGACCACATGGGGATCTTTAACCTCCGCCGAAATCTCTCACACATGAGCGTTCTTTTTTTTTTATGAGATAGAATGCCCGTTGGCATAAAAATACCTTATTCACAAATATACATGGGCACCCGTCTCTCGAAGGAAGAGCGTTCTTGCTTTTCGTCTCCATCAGAAGGATGGCATCTTTAATGACAAGGTTATTTGCACCATGATGACGGTGATGGCGCACACCCGGCGAGGAATTCGACAAGAGACACGTACTCAGAACTACAATAGAAATTTCTGCACAGTAATTTCACGAAAGTATCAATTAGGTGTGGAAGAGAGCACGTTCCCACTAAGAGCGTGTACGTCCGGTGAACAAGCACGACTGGACAGGCCTCGCAGTTAAGAAAACGTCGCAACTGAGGGCTCTAAAGGAGCTGATGATGGTAATTAGAGGACACATGCGTACCATTGGCCCGGTGATACTGCATAGGCACCGCGTGATTACGGTGCATGAAATGAACGCGCTGCCTTCCACGCGGCACCTGTTCTACTAATTCACTGTTAGGTGTATGCGGCGACGTAATCTGAACCGTTCAGATTTAGGGGTCTGAACCAAGACGCATGAACCACGCATGAACGTCTGGGGAGGCAGAGAGGGGGAGGCAGTGAGACAGATGACGCAATAGCCGCGCGTGCAGCCCTTCTCCTCACCTTTCGCGAGACGTTCCTTTCTGTTTTCTTTCTGCCGTCGCTGCTGCGTTCAGCACACCGCCCCCGCGAAAGCCAGGTAACGGCTGCCAGTCTCTCTGGTTTCCCTCTTGGCAAAGCCGCATGTGTGAACTCAAATGACGTCGCGCGGGGTAATCGTTGTGGGTGTCGTTTACAGCTTCGCAGTCCAATTGCAGCCCTCACAGCGTTGATTGGAGCCAAATTTTTTTAGAGGGTATGTGTGAGTGCGCGCCTTGTTCGCGTAGCCAGGGAATACTGACGCCAAAGAATCCTGAAAGGATTTCCCAAATCCTGACGCCAAATTCCATTCAGAAATGACCCGGCATATTTACAAGATGTGGGAAAGGACTTGTTTTTCAAACGACAGCGTTAGTTTTCCCCCCTTCCGCCTTTGTTTCAACCTTCTTAGCTGTCCCGGCTTTGCAGCACTAAATTGCGTGAGTGCGGCCGTCTCACTGATGTAGTTTGGTGTATTTGAGACCCCTGGTTTAGATCAACAGCGGCTGGGAAAAGTGGTGGGGCACACAATACCGGCACATCCGTTACACAATTATACACTAATGGTTTCACGTTCCCTACAACATAAGGAGTGCGTACGTGCCAGACGTTTTGTTTCTATTTTAAAGCCTAACATTGCTTTCTGGGCAGTCTGACAAGGCCTAAAAATTTTTTGTCGCTTGGGAGTTTTGCTTTACTCGGTTAAAGGCGAACTTGTCCAATATTCGAATACGTGAGTTGTCCTCTGGGGCGCTATCAACTTTAGCTAAGTACCAAGTCAGTACCGGAAGAAGTTACTGTATGATTATTAATTATCATCGTAAAAAACGTGCTACTTTATTGATCGGATCATAATGGAATGAAATGATTTTTGAGTGAAGGTGGGGAAGAAAATAAAGCGGATTGGTTTCACTCTCTTTGAATAATATCAACTTGTATTCGTGATGTATTCATGACGTATAGTTTTATACATTCTTTTCGTTCCTCTGTTTCTGTTCATGAAAAGGACGCTTAGTACCTCGGAAATCTGAAAACTACGTATGTATCCAAATGGAGCAAAGTCTTGAAAAATTTGGAAAAAAATTATGTATTCATTGTGGCTCATCGGGACTGTAGGCAATTAGACGCTTGCGGTGTGAAGATATGACTCTGATTGAAATTCTTCTGTTTGGCTTAGAAGTATTGTAGGTATAAGGATTTTTGGCGGGATTTGGTGGGCAAGACCAACGCTCTATTTATATGTTTCCCTTTTTCAGAGACTGCTATGGGAGTGCAAGTACATGCCCAGGGAAGATGCCAAATCCCCCTACGTTACTGCTGTTAAGGTGTAAGTATAAGCCCCCAACCTTGGGTTTGAAACCCAAGAAATATTCCCAAAAATTTGCTTCTGTTGTTGATAGTTCCCAGGCTATGCCGATGCATGCGTAGTGGCTATAGAACGGCATAATAGCAATCCGTATCCCGTAGAGGTTCGCGCCTTTTGAGGCACATCCGACAGCAAAACCTACTGAAGCAGGCCAAAGACATATCCTAAGTGAGGTAATAAAAGGCAAAACCAACGTAAAAGAGGCAAAAAAGTTCTAATTTAAGCAAAACAATCAAGGATACGCAGCTAACCTTCCTTCAGTTAGCTACGGTACAGTTGAAACTGACCTAAATAGGACAAATACACCCAAATGAAAAACAAAATTCTGAACCAGAACCCGCCTAACACTCATAAAATCACCAAATGTCGATGCATATCCCATCCAAGTAGCCGAAACCGACATAAATAGGACTAAACCACTGGAATGTACAACACAACTGACCTAAAGGAAACGAAACTACACAAAATTTTGTTTATGATGCGCACATGTGCTATAAATAAATAACACGCGTGATAAAAAAGAAATCTGTTTCAAGCAAACCAAACAGTGAAAAATGATAAAGAACGAATCCCCTGGCATTAGAACCTGGTTCCTACGATTAATGATCAGAAGCGTCACCTCTGCACCACGAGACATTTTTTTGTCAACTGGATGCCAAAAGCAGCAGGCGGGCATTTAAGGGCATTCCCGCAGCCCACAATCTAGATGACATGCAATAAGTCCGCATACCATTCGCTAGGAGTGGTCTACATGTAATTCTTTTCGTACAAGTTCGTACAAGCTCTCGAAATCTGTTAGTTCTCTAATTTGCATGCGGTGCAGTTGTGACATGCCAGATGGCAACGAGACAGGCCGCAAAGGAAGGCACGAGCTCTAATCTCTCAGCGTACTGAGCTGTATGTTCCAAAGGAAACTGAGGAAAAAGACATGTGAGTGCAGTGAAAGTGCTTGTGCTCAACGTTGACGGTGACTTTAAGCCTAATGACTTTTCTTGACCACGTTAGCAAATGCGTAAGAATCTTTTGTTCCCTTTTCTCTTTTACTCACAGTGTGACCGGCTCGTTCATAGAGCGCATCGCCACCCCGTGGAAGTGGGTGGACGCACTATACTTCAGCAATCCAACTGGCTGGAACGTCCGCAAAAACGTTGACTACCTGCACAAATTCACCGAACGAGTACGCTCCAGTTTAACACGTTCCACTCAACTGCTGCTCTTTCTATTTACGAATACCTCACTGACTGTTCTCAGTTGCTAACGTGAAGCTGATGCTGCTGGATTAGTCTGTTATGAGTACTTTGAAACCAGCCCTCACTCTGTCGAGTTCCCGTTGGTACCAACGGGAGTTTGAGCATCGATAGGAGTGCCATAGGATTAAAGAGCTTCAAGGCGTTGGTTAGCGGGCATGTTCTGGGCTATTGAGGTCACAGAGAAAGGGGGAAGCCTTCGGTTAGATGCTTGATCCGCAAAGATATAGCCAGGTATCTGGAGGAATTCTTCAGCATTAGGGAAGCGGCCGTGGCGGTTGGGATCACGTTGTACAGGAAGCACTGGTTAAAGGTAGTGCAAACCTATGCACCAACATGTCGCTGCGAAAATGATTGTGTTGACATTTTCTGTGGAAAGTCGAAACGGGAACAAACAACGTAGAAACTCAACACAGGATCATAATGGCGACTTATTTAAGAGTGAGAAAGCTCTGGGCGGTGGGCGCATGAGAGGACGGGGGTGCGAGCACTGAGGAAATTTTTGAAGAAGTAGTCGGAATAGCCTAGGTAATACTCTGGATGTGTTTGCAGAAAAACAAATTACACGAGGAAAATTAAGACATTCCTCGCCAGACAATAAAGTAACAGACATGGAAAAGTTCAAACGGTGAATCAAAAAAGGAATACGACTTTATTCCAAGTACCCATACAGTATTGCGAAGGGCGTTGGTGCCAGTCAACGTCAGGAGCAGTCATCACAGGAGCAGAACTAGGTTAGATCTGAGAAGGTAAAAGACGAAATAAACTTAGGCCACACCTCATCTGTAACATCCCTCCAATACTATCTCAGTATATATAAGCTTAGTGTCACATTGAGTTGTTACAGGGCACAGCTTGCGTGTAAGAGTGCAATATCGCGCACAAACGCTTGCGTTACTTGTTGTGATGTCATTTAAAAGGACGGAAATATATTGATAGTTTTCTTTGTGTAGATCATCGAGTCCCGCAAGAAGGAGTACCTGGAGAAAGGCGAATCATCACCGGACATTATGTCCGAGGAGGCTTATCTGGGTCGAGCACAGGGCGGCAAGCGACTGGCCTTCCTGGACATTCTGATCATGAGTCACCTGAGTGACCCCAGCTTCACAGTCGAAGGCATCCGCGAAGAAGTGGACACCTTCATGTTTGAGGTGGGCAGGCTCACTTCGGTGGTGCGTGGTAACCACGTGTGGAAGAGGACGGTTAGCAACATACAAAGGGTGGGATACGCACAGAATAGGCTATGCCCACTTTCTCATGCTCGCGGTTGCCGGGAAGCACATACTGTGTTTACCAATGTGTTTACCTATGTGTTTACCTATCGGCTAACATTGGTAAATGTTAGCCGATGAGGACAGTGTTCAGATGTGTACCGTAGTTATTCGCTGAGGAGCTCTGGGCCATGTTACCTGGACGTAAGGCTCTGGGCTCCTGCTGCAGGGGCTACGCCCCTTTTTAATTTGAAAGCATAAATGACCCACCCATTCGGCGAAAAGAGTGAAGTCGGCAGCGGAAGGTGCGCAACGGCCCCTTGGGAACCGCTCCATAGCGCGAGTCGATCCGTAGCACGACGGTAGCGAAAGCTTATAGCTTCGTCCACAGACGGAGAGCGGAAGAACGCAGCCAACCGAGTCTGAGCAATCCGATCACCGACGCGCCGCATGCGCGCGGAAGGGGGCGGCGCGGCGGGTCACCCGGCAGCCAAACCGGTTATCGGCGTGCGGGAACGCGTCTCTTTCCGCTCGTTCGTTCGACCCTTTACACGGAACGAGCAGCGGCAAACGCGTAGGATGCAGATCGAAGCCATTCGAAAGAATTAAGGCGGATCACAAAATATAATATTAGCAAAACACATGGGCGGAAAAGCACGCGTTCCCGCACGCGTCTCCGCGCCGAGAACCGGTTTGGTTGCCGGATGATCCGCGGCGTCGCCCTGTCCCGCGCGCATCCAATCTGCTAGATATTTTGATGCGCCGCGTCGGTACGGACAC
The DNA here is from genome assembly GCF_048455015.1 of Haemaphysalis longicornis. Taxonomy (NCBI): domain Eukaryota; kingdom Metazoa; phylum Arthropoda; class Arachnida; order Ixodida; family Ixodidae; genus Haemaphysalis; species Haemaphysalis longicornis. Next base: position 46,268,630 of record NW_027526422.1, on the reverse strand, counting down.
CCCGCTTTAGGCGTTTAATGTGGCATTAGCGCTTTCGCACTCACATCAAGTGCATAGCTGTCCCGAGGCTTTTAAATGCAGAGCATTTTAGTAACTCACGATGTCACCCGCGTTGGCGTCCGTAGTCCGCATCACTACGTAGTCCGCACCCTACACTATATAAAGAAATAATACCTTCCGGCGCCAGGTTTCGATCCCACGACTCTGCGGGCGGAACGCAAGGTACACGGCACTTTACCGACTGCTCCACGGAGCCGACACAGAATGGAAGGTTACGCACGCGCCTTATATCCTTGACTAATTCAACCGTCGGCCACAGGTGCGCCCTCTCCCCCGCGTCCTCCTCGCCTTCTCTCCGCTCGCAACACCCTCTCTCGCCGCGTTCGGTTCGCGTTCATGTGGTGGCGCGATTTCGGCGCTATAACACTCTCTCGCGAAGGGCATTGGATTGGATTCGATTGGATTGGCTTGGCTTGGCTTGGATTTGGATTTGGTTGGATTAAAGTGGATTGTGTTGGATTGTGTTGCGTCATAGCCGCGCCACGTTGCGTCGTAGCCTCTCCACGTTGCGTAATAGCCGCGGCAGGGGGTTCACGGCACGTTTCACGTTTCACCATCGACTTCATCGACAATGTCTACGCTGGAAGACAACAATTACAACAACAACAACCAATACGTAATCCATAAGACTTGCAGGCACGCCCCCCGCGGAAATGCTCTGCATTTGATCGTGCCCCTCGCGAGGGGGATGTTTTGATTTTTTCATTTTAATGCGTAGCATTTTTTTTTTCACTAGTTACCTGGTGTTCTGAGGTGAGCGGACCGTCCGTTGGCGATCGGCGTCCGCAGCCAGCCAGCACGTGCGCCCCCTACCCCGCTCCTCCTCGCTCTCAACAATAGGTGCGGGCGCGCATGCGCGTGCTCCGGCGCTGAAAGAGGCGTTGCAGCAGCAGGTGCTACCTCCTACTGCTACCTCCTACTGCGCGCGCTACGAATATAAAGCGGGTATCGGCGCGGCTCACTCCATTCTACTCCTGCGCTCTGTTCTGATAACTCTCGAGTTTGGTCGTCGTCGAAGTTCATAAGCGATGGAAGCAACACCTTCAACCAGTACCGCGACGCGAGCCAACGTCAGCGTTGCAGTACCAGTTCAAGACATCGTGCCATCCTCTTCATCGACGGCGGCAGAAGACAAGGCGGCGAGACGGCGCGCTATAACACGTTACGTACTGACGTCTCTCTCTCTCTCTCTCTCTCTCTCTCTCTCTCTCTCTCTCTCTCTCTCTCTCTCTCTCTCTCGTCTCGCAACCCAACTACCCAACCCCTACGACAACAACAACTACAACTACCACCGCCAACATTCACAACCTACGCCACGTGACCACCCCCAATGCTCTATTTACTCGTGTCCCTCGCGCGGGGGCATGCGACGGAGGTTTTTTTTTTCTTTACACGAATTCTGAGCTGTATGCTGCACGCCTGATTAGACTGAAGCATGCTCTCGGCGTCTTGGGCGAGAACTGCGGGGTCCTGCCGGTCTTCTTTGTTGATTACACGAATTTTCCCTACCAACCAGAGGCTAATAGCGTCGCTGTAAAATAATAACTCGCATGGCAAGGGCCAGCCACAGGAGAAGAGCGCGGAATTGTAAGTTTGCTCACGATCATTTGCTGGTCTTTTTTATTATGCCATTGGGAACGCTTCATACTGCTCTGCAGAGAAGAACGTGGTCACGTACTTAAATTTATTTCTCTTTAGTCAAAACGAAAGGAACGTCGATGAAACGGCCGCATTTGAGGCAACTGATGGCCTCGCTCTTCACACTTCTTTCTCAAACGCAAGTAACCGCAAATGCTCAGTCTGCCTATTTAGAGCTTCACATCTCCAGGTGCCTCATGAGTTTGCATTGCAGAAAAGTATTTCGGCTACTGCGCCGCGTGCAGGGCCACGACACGACCGCGATGGGCATCTCGTTCACGCTGTACCTGCTGGGCCTGTACAAGGACGTGCAGGACAAAGTTTGCCAAGAGCTGGAGGCGATCTTCGGGGACGACCGCGAACGGCCAGCCACTGTCGACGACCTCAAGGACATGCGCTACCTCGAGTGCGTCATCAAGGTACACCCCCGCATAAAACGCACTATGTTCGCTTCTTTAACCCGTGCCGCTTCATTCTCCGTATACCTGTGTAATATGACCATCATAGATCTTCCATTTGCGGCACCCTATTCGGGTTCGTAGCGTACGCGCAGGAGAGTATAAAAATACGCTTCAAAAAGTTTTCAGCGAAGCTGGGTACAAACCCAGGAAACGCCTGGTAGCGTCCCTGTGACCTTCAAGCAAGCTCCCTGTGTGCTTAAGGTCAAGAAAGTGCCACGTGCGGTTTTGCTGCGCCAACGGAAGCGCCATTGACCACACTTCGGCCACCGACCGAACCGATTCGCTGCGCCGATGGCTTCCGCAGTGAAAGCGTCTAATCGCTCGTTCGTTTCAAGGGAAGAATTGCGGAGAGGGGGATAGAGGAAGAGTAAGGGCAAGCTCAGCCATGGTCAAGCCAGCGCTTCGTACGCTTCCGCAGTGAAAGCGTCTAACCTCTAGTTCGTTCCGAAGGGAGAGGTACGGAGAGGGGATTGGGGGAAAGAGTAAGGGCGCGTGCCATTGGAGAATGATGCATGATGGCGCTGCTTCGATCGAAGTTCTCTGCAGAACTGCGCCGAGCAGAGTCAGTGTTTTGCCTTGCCGTGCGATTGTGCGCGTTTTCACTGCTCGTTCTATCCCGTAAACCGAGCTTTTGCTCGACAAACTTGGTTTACGCGCGTTCAACCAAGGCACAATTTATGGCTGCGGTTGCATGTATGTATTGCGTCCAAGGCGCAAAACTCTGCCTTTTAAATGAGTGCCGTCCACGCATGGGAGAAATAAAATTTACCCAAATACTTTTTGTCACCCTTATTTCGTCTGCTAAAAAGCTTCGCTGGCTATCCACCTTCACAAAAGTAAATTGCTCCTAAATTTTTTTTTGTATGACGATCCCGTCAAACACGTGCCTCCCTGTTAGGATGGATGCATGGTGTGGCTTTTCTGGTAAACTGCTGAAAACTAAAAAAAAATGACTTTTGTGCGCGCGTGCAGGAGAGCCACCGACTGTACCCGCCAGTGCCGCTGGTGGCGAGGAACGTAGACGAAGATGCCGAGATAAGTACGTTATCTACGCCGGAGCTGTTCATTTCTGTGTGCATTTGCGAGATTCGCAGGGGCAGAACTGAGTGCAGTTGCCTCGCATTTCTGGCGTAGTTTCTGTAGGTGACTGTATGTGGCCCCTTTATGACCCGGACGTGTTATTTTGAACAGATTTATAGAACAGAAGGTGTAAAGATGAGTGCACTCGGCCAGCCGCATATTATTGAACTAACAGAGACACGAACGCTGTTGTCCACTCTTATATTCAGTTCGATGTTTAAATTTCAGATTTGGTTCGGGTTTAAGAGAAGAAAAATATGTTTGTATCCCTTTTGTAAGGGTCGGGTGATCCCGTCATTATTGCCCTAATTTCATGCCCAGGCAGGCAACAGGGCAACGGCCTCGCGGGCGTAGAGTACCCCCCCCCTCTTATGCGCCGTGTTTCGGCCTTGCGTGCCAGATGGAGGCAGTCGAGGGAGCTGCTGGGTGGATGACCGCGCTTCGTATTTCGCGCGGCGGATGCAGTGTGCGGCCGGGCCGAAGCTAGCGCTAGGTTGAGGCGTCGGATATCGTTGTGCACGTGCGTTTGGTTTGAGTGGCGCGTATGGTTGCGCGCCCTTGGACGAAGGGCCCGCAACTTGCAGGTGCGTGGGAACGCGGTCGGAGCGAACGCGACCTCCTCCCCCGGATGCAAGGTTTCTTCGATTGCAAGCATGCGCTCATCGGACAGACCGGGTTGAGTTGTGGCTCGTCTCTGACGGGGTGCCGCGGGCACATAGCGACCAACGGCCTCAATGTATCCTCTTTGTAACCAACTGTAAAAAAAAGTGTAAATACAAGTTTTCGTTTCGTCTCAACGGGTCGTCGCCTTCATCACAGCCGCAGCGCTGCACTAAACGCAGCGCAGGGCTGGCAGGAACTCCAAGGGTCACCAACGCCCGCCTCGCAAGGAGGCGAATTGGAGAAGAACGAGACATTACTCCTTTCCTCCCGAAATTTGACAATTTGATGTGCTTCGAAAGTATAGCTTTGCAAATATATTTTTGATCCCGCTGCAACGACGTGTTTAAACTCCCCCCCCCCCCCCCCCCCCCCCAATCTAAAATATCACGTTCCCACCCGACGCGCCAGTGGACCTTTCTAAAGCGAAGTCCTCACAGCTCTACCGCGACCTTCACTTCGGTACAAAGGCATTAAGGCGCAGTGTAAAATGTAAACTGAATTATCCGACTCTACAAAAACATAGCCCGCTTACTGCAGCTTGAATTTTGCGATCTCTCACAAACAGCCCGAACTGGGCGTAAAACCTTCAAAATTTAAACTTCCCCCACACGTAACTCAAAGCTCCCCTTGAATGATTCCAACTTCGCCTGCATACCAGCCGCAGAACGCCTCCACAAATATGTGTCAGTTATTTTAGGTCAACCTCTAAAACATGGTTATTACAAATTCTATAACTGTTCGGATGTATTGCGTGTGAAAACGCGTCGTGGGTTGCGTACGCTGCCCTGACCCAGCAACGTAGGGGGTGCTGAAATGGCCCATGATATACTCATGATGCTTTCCGATCTAGCCCTCAGCCGAGTATCGCTCGAAATCGCTTGAACTGGATATCTCCCTAAGCGTAGCTTTCAAGCACCTGTTCCTGCGATTGAGCGGTGTCGTAACAAAGTGAGCGTGATGCAGAGGGGAGGGGAAAGAGAGCGTAGCGGAGAATGGATGACGGCGATGGAGAAGAAAGCGCGAGGAGAAAAGAGGAAGAGGAGAGTAGCGAACGAGGAAACGCAGCTCACCGTTAGCGGATGTTTGTCTTATCACCGAGCGGAGGAGGGAGGTCTGTCTGCGGCGACTGCTGTGAAATGTACCGGCGCATCGCCCATGCACTCCCTCCCGCAGTCCTGCCACAATCCGCTCAGTTTTCAACGCACCACACATCCCATTGTCCGCGGCGGCCACGCAACTCGTAGAGTTCTCCCAATAGTTATGCAACAAAGAGTGCCTGTAAGTGCACATACGCTCATACCTTTCCCAAACTGTTTGCTCAATATGTCGCTAATTATATAAAAAAAAAAAACTGTAACAGCTGCGTTCAAATCTCTCAGCTAGAAGGGAGTACCGCAATCTTCAGTAACTGTTGTTATTATAACGCCTGTGATGTTAGCCCCGCTCAGGCCACATGCTTGGACAAATATCGTATTCCCACACAGACCTTGAGCTTTCAAGCTCACATGATGTGAATTGCTTTGGAACTTCAACTTTTTTTTGCGGTATAATAATTAAGCGGCACGTTGCAATTCTATTAGTTCAAGAGGCGCGCAAAATACTTTTACAGCGAAAGTTGCTTCATAACAGCCACCAAAAATTGTTTTAAATCTGTCTTCGCCACTAACTGCCAGTTCTCAATGTTGCCGAACTGAACCATTTTCATTCGTATATAACGCAGTTTTCATTGCGCCCACGGCTCAGAATAGCCCCTGCCAGATAGTGAATCTAAACTGTAGAAGAAGCACTGTCCGTGCCTAGAAGGTGCCTTCAGGAAGCCGGCGGTCGAGTCTCATCCCATTGGCGACGTTGGAACGTAGTTAGAGGCGACGTTGGAACGTAGTTAAAAAATAGTCGGAAATTAATTGCGTCATCTTTAGGAATACCTGAGAATCCTGTCTCTTTCTCTTACATACTTGAGTCTCGACCCGATGCGCACGCCTTCTTTCTGCTTTAGAAGCCCGCAACACGGCGTTTCTCGCACACCACTCGCACACTGTACCAACCGTGCTTTGCGCTCTGAACGCTTCGGCGGTCTCATTTGCTCCCTCTTTGCTAGCGACGTTTAGTCCATTTTACAACGCCTTCAAACCGTTACAGGACGCGTCAACACGCCTTGCGATGGGCGTGTAGGGTGGAGATACTATGAGCCATGCTTCGACTTGACGCCTCTCTAGCAACCAGCTCGCCAGCAGTGCGAGCGCAGCGCCACCGCAGCCAAATCGCCGCCGGCATGGCTGGGGTACGTCGCCCTTGTCGACGCGCGCTCTGTCGTTCTCTATTATTCTGCCACTATGTGACCGCGGATCGACGGCGAAAAATTTTGCCAAAAAGGCTTTTCTATTCTCACGCAATAAAGAATGGTAAGATCAGTGAGCAACGCAGATCCAACGAGTGAAACCGGACCTTTTAGGCATGCCCAGACTTGCAGCGTTACGCCCGAATATCTGTTCTGTATTTGCAGTTTTACATTGTTACCTCAATATGTGGCAGTGGGATACCGGATACCTCGTGGCGCTACCCTGGTGATGGCGTCGTACGCCTTGCACCGAGACCCCCGGTTCTTCCCGCTGCCTGAGGAGTTCCGCCCCGACCGGTTCCTGCCTGAGAACTCCGTTGGGCGGCACCCCTACGCCTACATACCCTTCGCGGCGGGACCACGGAACTGCATCGGTACGCATGCACTAACGCATGAAACGTCCGAAAGACGTTCAGAGACATTATGAAGGCAACGCATGCAGCTCTGTTGTATTTAATGAGTTGTCATTGGAAATCCATGACTTCGTGTAGCGCCAACAAAACGACAAGGACAAAAGGGGGCGACGGGCACAAGCGCTGACATCCAACTGAGTTTACTGAAAAAATTCGTGAATTTAAAAACACTCATCAAAAGAAACAAAGATAGGAAAGAACAGAAAAAACAGCCCATGACAAAATTTGCACACAAAAAATGTTGTCATTGGAAGTTGTTGCTGTGCACCGGCATCCAGCTGCTCCACCCGGGTGTAGTAGCAGTACCCCAAAGTGCGTTACAGGACCCTTGGGGAAGCAAGTTTCTTTTAAGTGTAGAGAACTTTAGGCGCTCGCCTTGTCGTTGTAGCTCGCCCACTGGACCCAACTAGAGCAACAGGGCGTCCCGTCGTAACGCTGTCGTTCGCGGCGTATACGCGTTCGAAACTCGTGAACCGCTGGCGCTTGTCCTACATCTCCCCGTTGTTTAGCGCAAAGAAAACTATAGGTACATTTGAGGCAAAATATACGCAATTAACCGGCTGCGCCCGTGTTCATTTAGTTAGGAACGCTGGTTGGGTTAGTTTTTACGATAGTAAGCGAAAAAAGCGGCAGCGCAAGAAAAAAATGGCGCGTTCTAAATGACGCACAAAGGCTCCAGCCGCGCAAGAAAAACATTACGCGTTCGAAATGACGTAAAACAGTTCCAGCATACGAAATTAAAGCAAGCGCAAAAAGAACAGAACTCCCGCTGGCACAGTTTCAGGTAGGGGGTGGCCGAGCACTGCGAAGGCGGGAAATTTGAATGGCATGGGGTATTAGCGGATAACGGCGGTACAGCTTATTTTGGCGAACCACTTCTCTGCACTTCCGACCGCTTTCACATTGAGTGTAACGGCTTTAATTTTTGCAAATATTCGTCGAGGGTAGAGGCCTTCGTCCTCCAGTGGAACGAGTGGGCTTTTGATGATGATCCGTCCTTTAAACACAACTGCCTCCTTGGTTGAAGCAACGTTACACGCTGAAGAAAGTTGAGATGAGGCCCAACACCTGACTAATCTGTTTGAATTCTACGTTGCCATCGTTGTTTTCAACTGCACCGAACCGGTTGTGGTTGTGGCGCTACCCCGCATGGTTGCTTCGCACGAATTCGCGAGCGTATGATTGCTGCACGCGGCAAACAAATCAGGAGGCTGCCAACAGCTGTTTTATTTCGGAAAATCTGCGTGCGTAATGTCCTTCTCTTGCGTTCGAGAAGAAACATCACTGGAAATTCGAGAAAAGTCGGTCGTCATACAATGCTTTGCATGCGCATTGCTTTGCGAGAAAATGGCCGCATGCTAAGCTTGCCGGTTTTGGGCCGTACATGTGTCCTGTATAGTAATAATTACACTGTTTAGAAGCCAAGTTGCGGTTATTATGTGCTATAAGAAATGTTTTGAACATTCGTTTCCCAAGAAAGGTTATCAGTAACACGAAAGCAAAGATATATTTATACGCAAACCCCTCAATTTAAGCGAAACGCGAAGGTAATTGATATGGGGATTCGTGGGCTTGCAAAATTCTCCGGAATTTGCATTTGTTAACATTTGATTTCATACGCCATTTTCACCATCAGCCGAAACGTCCCCAACGCCCCTTTTAAGAATCTAGGTATCGCATGAGTAATAAATTTCCCATTATATAAGGCAATAATTAACTAAAAGTGCTATACATGAGTAAACGGTATCAGAGAGGTAATGAATGTGTATTAAGAATAAAAAAGGTCCTAACAGTCAACCTTGTGGAATAGCGGATGCCACCAGGCGAGGTTCATTTATTCCGCAGGATTAGACGTGCTTTAGTCCTTCTCGATGTCTGTTGTTTCTTTGTTGACGCTAAGCACTGCTCTTTATTTTACCTTCCAATTTTACCTTCGCATCTGCCTTCTTCCCACTCTCATTGTGAAATCTCACGCGCAGGGCAACGGTTCGCCTTGCAAGAAGAGAAGGTGGTCATATCGACCGTGCTCCGTCATTTCCGGCTGCACAGCCCCGAACATCGCGACACCATTCGAATCACGTGGGAGCTGGTGCTGAGGCCAGTGGACGGACTACGAGTACAGTTCCTGCCCAGGCAGGGCGTCGTCTCTTCTCTCTCAAACGCTTCCTCGGGCGACAAGTGAACGACAAACACTTCTTCAGGATGTGTTGCTTCGGCGCTTTTCGAAGCATGCATAGAAACTTTCACTGTTGTTTATCAGGTTTAAATATCAGGGTTCCTGATGAATTCGCGCATTCTTCCGTATCTCTTAACTGCGCTGAATATGCTGCATATTATGCTTTGTGAACCACTTGTACAGCCGGAGCTTAAAGTGGCCCTGAAAGGCGTTTTAAGCACACTAAATGAACTAGCGGAATCGTTAGATTGGGTCGTCGACGTCATCTGTGCCAGTATTACTCTTTTACGCGCAGCGGAAAGCTCACACTTTTGTTGCAAAGTTTGTCGCTTTTTTCTCACCCTTCCCTTCGTGTTTTTGACGCCGCCATCTTCACATGTCTACGTCAACGATTCCCAGATGTTCGTCATGAGCTAGACATCCTGCTATTGGGCGACTTTTTCACGCACTTCCGGCAAAGAGATGAGTCGTCTGCTCAGCGTCGGCTCGCCGGATGATCTACCAGCGGAGGGCCGGAGTGCTTGGACATTTTACGACAAACGAAACAAGTGTAAACAAACGCTTAACCGTTTGTATTGAATGCAACACGGCCATAACACGACATGGATATTCTCTTACCTGAGTACGTTCCATAAAGAAAGCGTTGAAGCCCCGTGGCACTCCTTTCGTGCAATCGCAGAGAACGCCCTGAGCCGAATGTCCAGGTTTCGGACGCACACATTTTATTCAACTTCGAAACAATCCAGAGATGCGTTTCGAACGAACACAAGCCACAACATGCGTTGCAAGTCTGAACCGCGATTGACAGACGATAGGTTACTTCCTCCTGCCCGTCGTAAATTCGGCACTCCCCTCGCGCGCGGTTTGCGGGGACGAACAGCAAGTCACTTAAGCGCACACGCCGAGATGGCTTTTAGCCACGCACACTGAACATACCCCATGCGATGTTGAGTCGTACGTCGCTCGAGAAGGATAATCCAAACCATGGGAAGCACTATCCACCCGCAGAAGCACAACAGCACAACGTCGCATTTCATCGCGAAACAAAGGTGTCCACAACACACACACCATCGCCTCCTGTAATGCCAAACGCATCTCGCACTTCCCAATGGGAGCGAGTGGTACGCCTGCAGTACCCACATGTCGCGAGGTGGGGCCCCGAGCTGAACCGGGATCACGGAACCGTAACTGACTTCTAGAGTGGTTTGTGCCTTGTTGCCAAGGCAACCGATGTTTGAGATTGTCAAAGAAATGGCGCTCGCTCCAGCGCTAGAGAGCTCAGAGCCACGGTGGAGCATGTTTTGCCAACGTTGCCGCTATCCACCACGCGTCGCCCCAAGCTGAACTGGTCACATGATTGAAGCGTTTTGTGCACGGGTTCTGTATCGGTTTAAAATGTCTTTTTCACATGCCGCCGACAGGAATTACCACCGCCGCAAAATAAGACCCGGCACCAGCGGGGCGACATCTGATACGGCGCTTTTTGGATAAACAGTGCGCGGTGCATCAAAGAGAACGAGCGCACGATCCTCCCCGTGCGACTGCGAGTTCGCCGCCGATAAAAATCACGTGCCGCTGATAGCAACTGTACCAACGTACACCGCGAAAGGGCAAGGCCAGGCCGCCTTACACATGCGGCCAGATTTTTCGTTCGCTTTTCCAGCCTTGAGCGGATTGTGGGATTCATGGTGTCAACAAAGCTTGCCCTTAGCAGACGGCAGTCTGAGCAGCGCAATAGCGGAAGTAGGTCACCGCTGAGGAGCGCAGCATTATGGGAGGGAAGGCTGTCGCACCGTCAACAGCGGAGAGTAAGTTGAAAGGAGGAGGAAACGCGGCGCGACGATAATGCGCGGTTTTTGATTTACGATTTCTCAGCTAATACTCATCGCTTTAACAAAATTCTTGCGGGAGGAGATTGCTAACACATTGCTTTATTTGGTTACATGTACATCCATGCATCGGCGGAAGGTATTTCAGGACCCCTTTAAATGTGTTCTGCAGCAGATAGCCATGCCTGGCCAGAAAAGCAACTGCGCCAGCTCTTTGATCGCTCTTGCCTGCAATGGAGGGAAGGGCGCGTGACCGGCCGACCTACTCTTGGACAGCCGTTTCCTTCTGACAATAGCTGCAAAAGGTTTTGAACCGTGGAGAGGCCGGCATGAATTGCTGCGGCAAAGTTTAGGCTTCTCTACGACGTGATTGCAAACTTGCAGTTATATGTTGAGCCGCACGCAGGTAGCATCCCAACGTCAGCTCCACTGTAAATACCATTACCTCTTATTTCTTTGCTTTCTTTTTAGGGGCGGAGCACCTCAGGGGCTCGGGCTGTCGGTGTCTCCTGTCGTCTCATGTAGTCACAGTACTAAAGCATCGGGAATCTCGTTTTCCAACGCCTCGCGCTAGAACGTTTCATCTACATGGGCAAAAACGCGTACTAAAAGAACACATCGAAACACTCGTTTTGCAACGCCTCGCGCTAATTCTCAGCATACTTCTTAGCATGCTGCGGCGTATGACACGAACACAAATTACAACCAGTATGTCTCTCATTTGATTGCATAAATCCGGTTCGACGCAAGAGAGGGCGCCACCGCCTCAGCAAGCGCGCGATGGATCCTCCCACCGGTGCTTCTCCAGCGCCCAATCAGCACGCGCCGTGTGGCGAGAGAGAGACTTACAGTCTTGGAATACACTTGTACACTACATGCTTCGCCCCTCCCCAGGTTTCACATTAGTGGAGATGGCCCGGGATTTTTTCTCCCGATCGCGGTAGATTACGAGGCCATGCACGTGCGCGACCAATTGTTTTTGTTGCGTATTGATGTCAAGCCACATACGCTTCTATTTATGAAGCTGATCTGATAGGTTGTGAGACAAATGTTCTGTGATATGAGACAATGTTACGTTTGGTGATGTGTGCAGATGTCATACATGTCGACGATTTCATTATGCTTGTGTTTTGTTCCCCGGATGTTTTCATTTCTTTTTTTACTTTTATTTTCTTTATTTTGTTCTTTTTATTTTTACTCAGTTGTTATTACTGGTCCAATAAACGTTTTCTTTCTATTCATCGAAAAAAAACTCACGTAGAACCCACCCGACGGTGGATAATTGTCTTGGGTACACAAGAGGTGACGTTACCTTGCTTGACCGCTCATGGTACCCACCGTTGTACTCGAGTGGGCAGTTGCTAACTAACTAAGAAGTGCTGCAGCCCGAAAATTGCAGCGTGTCTGCACGTATCACACTGTGGCATCACGATGTACTGTAATCTTGCGGCGATCCTTCCGATTTTATGCGGTGGTGACTCCGCTAGCAGTGACAGTTAGTGCGACAGATTCGTGTCGACAAACTGAATTGACTTATCCCAGACTGTCCACCCGCCTCTACACTTATTCCACGTTCCTCGCCACTGAATCCCCCTGTCCACTTTGACTGAACCTTTACATAAATGGCTTGGCATGTGGGCCATGTGCATCCGTCGCGCACGAATGATGACGATTTACACATAGGCCAAGGTGTATTCTGCCCCGGTAAAGTACAGACAGACACGCTTCGTCTTTTCCGCGCCACCTTGCCGACAGAATCTTCCATAAACCTGCTTAAGTGGTTAGATGTGCTCCAGCGTCAACCGTTCTGAGGAGAATGTAATGCGGTGAATGTCCGTGCGTCCACGCAAATGACGGCAGTAAGTACCAATGGTTACGTTTAGTTTCACTGCCAATAACATGCCATGACGAGGGCGTCGACGACAATGACGAGGGTTGGGTTATCATAAATGCTTGTACAAGAAGAGAGGGGGTCATCTAACTAACAGCTTTCGCTGCAAAGTTCCCAGGCCCCATGGCTTAGCTCCTGTTTACAAGTGCGAGGGTTGTGTATTCTTGTTGCAGAAGTGTTGGTTACCTGCTGGAGTTCCATTTTACAATATGCATAGCTGTTTCTACCGAACTAGCTTCTCTTTCTCTCGCTGTCCCGGCCATGGGCCCAACGTGATGACATCTACATCTAGAAAATTAACATTTATTCGAGCAAACGGCACAGGCCAAGCCGCCACTCGTTGGCGTGGGATAACCTCAGGCCAGGCTCCCTTGGGCGTTGGCTGCAGCCCTTGCACGGGTGACCTCTGGTCAGCGCGGTGATAGCTGGTCAGCAGGCCCCTGACTTTTTTGTAGGCTCCCATTAACCCCAAATTGTTTCACAAGCTGTATTGGTATTTGATGTGGTCCTAGCTGCTGCCATAATTTTATGGAAATTTTCGTCTCTCTTTTTTCCAGTCCAAAGTTTCTTGCGCTAAGCATTTGACAAGTTGGTCTCTTGTGCCATTTAATGCTTTCGCTCAATGGGCCATTTAATGCTTTCGCATCCACAGATAGTAAAAAGTGCATGTTGGGCGGGTTCGGAGTTTTGTTCCCTTGACAAGGACTATGTGAAAATTTTGTTTTACCTGAGACGCGGGCCTCTTTGTGGCGTGAATCGTCTTTATGCCCGCACTGAAGCGTACAGGACGCAAGCCAACAACAGCGGCAAATTTTCGGATTTATTCGTGAAAGGTAAGCCGAGCTCAATAACTCTGCTTTATGAAATGGTTCTAGATTGAAATAAGTGTATTTTGTTGTGAACTAGATCTTTGAAATTAAAAAAAAGCACCATCCAGTTGCCAAAGAGCGTCCTTCTTACCTAGCTCCTCTTCCCTTTCTCCCCTGCGGTACTATCACCTGGCACATAGCCACCTTCGCATCGGCAAGCAGATGGGGCATTGAGCTGGAACGTACTTTGCTGTTCACCTAATTGGTAGTTCTGATATTAGCACGCATCCTCAAATTACTGCTGCAGGCCCCAATACACGTCTCTGTGTCGAAGTGCCACGAGGCATTCAGTAGAACCGCCTTCAGTCCGCTGAAGTCGAGGAGCTGCAGTTGTGCAGGGGATGCGTGCTAACTTCGCTCTCCGGAGGACCGTGGTTCGAATCTCACCCAGGCCCTAATTTGTCCAATTTTCTTCTTAACTAAATTACATTTTTACACCTGCTTCTCTGAGAATCTTGGCCTCAGTGCGAGCGTTATTTGGCGAAACTTACATGGTTAGGGTTCGTTAGATTTTTCACGTCTGCAAACAAAAGGTCACGTGTCTTTGAAGAACTAGGCGTTTCAAAACTAACGTTTCGGTGTGTGTCTCTGCGTGCGCTATTAGCACGCAGTGACCATCGAATACGCAGTCTGTTCAAAACATTGATTTGGACCTCAAGCCTATACGGCATTTTGGTGCACACTAGGAGTAGAGTAGTTGATAATAGAAACCATTTTTAAGATAAAGTTATTTACACCTTAAGCCTATCGGACGGATGTGCATTTAAAGTAAATTGTTATCAATAGGCCCCATTTTCAAGATGAAGAGTTTCAGGTTGACAGCCACGATTTCTCAAAGTTTAGCCTCTGTGCGACCTTGGTCGGCCGTGTCTGTAGTATGCGTTCGCACTACCCTCTCTTTATAAGCGTTCCAAACGCTTTCTCCGGATCCTCGGGGCAGCGGTCCCGTCGTGAAGACATGTTGCCGTTACCTATTTCGAATTTCACTTCTATTCTGTCGTCGTAGTGGGGACGCCTCGTATATACCGGACTCGAGCATCGCTGTCATCCGCCGTTAGAGTGGAATGGCTCATGATTTCCGCTGCGTGTTTCTAATTCTTTAACTGCCGTACATTTTTGGGAGCAATATTTTGTAGCAGTACCAAAATATACAAACCTTACCACCATGCATCTCATTGGTTCAGCCGTGGTATGCCGCTGCTTGCAGAAAAAGCTTGGTTGAGCTAGCTGCACTGGGCTACGGAAAGCATGCAATTAACCTGTTTCGGACGCTTGCATCCGTAGCCACGGAATAACCAGTTCAAGCGGCTGCAGTTTCTCAAAGCAAGAGCTTGTCGACCGGCGATCAGTAAACAAGCAGACACAACGCGAAAAAGAATCCCAACGCTGTCGAAGATAAGACCGTTGACTTTTTAATAGTAACATTGACTCGTTCATTTTTATAAAAACATCGCACACAAGACGTCCTGCTCTGCTCGCAAGCAATAAAAACTGCTCTGCCAAAGACGAAAATCAGTGACTGTGTACGAGAAAAATGGCGCGACTCTTTCGCGAGTGTAGATGCCACTTTAAAGGTCACGGCAGAGCCGCATGTGCAGTGTCAGCTCTCTGTGCATTTTCACACCATTGTTTTCTGCAAGGAGAGATAGTAGCCGTGAGGACTGAAGATGATAAGCAAAACAGACAACCCAAATGGTGATGCAGCTTTGTAGTGCATTGTTGACGCCAGGGCGTTTTCCTGGACGACACGCGTGCGTACATTGCGAAGCATGCGACACCATTTACGCGTACAAATCTTCGTTACACTCTACCCACAATGTATGCAGCCCCAAAAAAGAACTCTATGCATGTGTGGATACCCGCTTTTCGAAACAAATGAGTCATGACGATGACGTTGGTGTGACGCACCTCTGGATGTGGTAATGGAATGTCAGAGTCTTTGTGGTTTCTGCAAGCGGTGAGCAGCCCATCCAAGGCGAGAGACGTTGGTACACGTCCCGTGCGAAGGTACACCACACAGCACAAGAAACGCCTTCTTCGAGCACAGCTGGCGGAAGGCGCGGTGGGGGTCGTTCTTCGCTTGCCTGGTCGCGCCGAGCGTGCGTGCAGCTGAACTGGGCTACCGGCAGGCTAACCGAAATTCCCAAAGATGTTGCCGAAGCCAGACTTTAGGGAGCTCCACATCGAGGGCGCTCGTTGCAGCGACGATGGCGCCAGGAACAGTGTCAGTCCGGAAGATGACGGGTGCAGGAAGTCTTCGTGCGAGAAATCCTACCCAACGAAACAAAAACATTTGTCACGTTACGGTGCGACAGGGTGAAAACAAAAGTCAGTTATAACTCTTACAGCTGTTAAAGAGAGTACGGTTTTAAAATTCAGAGGCTGCAGCTCTTCGCCATCTTCATCTTTATGACTCTCTCTCTCTAGCGACCTCTCTATGTTTTCTTTGTCCAAGTTTATTGGCTCGCCAATTTTCCTTCACCATACCGCTAAAAAGCTATAGAGATAGATTCGGTGAAACTGAAGCTCTTTGTCTTGACAAATATTAATTGAAGGTTCAGCGCTCTTCCTAGTTTTCTGCGCTGTTTGCCAAGCTATTACCTTTTCATTATGTCATCTTTATGCACTTAGAATAAAAATGAACACATCAATCGAACAAAAAATGAAGTCACGAATTTTAAATCTTTTCGGCATACGTAATAAGAACTAAACGCCAGAATGGTGAAAGAAGGGGAACTAGATACGATTATTTTTATAAGCAGATGCTAGGCGTTATCCTAACAGCGCAATGTATTTTCCGCATTACATGCCCGACTCACAAATGATGAAGCAGCCAATGCATTTGTGGGTGTGCGAATTCACGAATTAAAAATAAGTGCAGCACAATTCGCTCCGCAATAATACCTGGACTAACACGGACAGAAAGCACGGTAAGATCAGCCTGGATGAACATCCTCTGTAGTCGCACGTCATGCTTCTAAGCACACGAAGCTCTGCCGTCGGCCCCAGAGAGGCATGTGGGGGAAAATACAGGCATATCAGCAGTGGTATTGAAAACGATCTGCGCTCACGCGTCAAAATCATAACGCTACGCCGTTCACGCGTGAACACAGTGGCAAGTCACTTTGATCAACATTACATGCATGTTTATGCCAAACACTTCACAGGCAGTCACGTCCGCAGCATTTACGTGCAGCCAGATGAATTTCCAGGTACATTTGAGAATCCAAGGCACATAAATTGTACACTGTAGACACTAGGGAAGAAACGGATTACAACAAAGACCGGATACTCGTACTGATCCGTGAGGCGTAGACATCTGTCGAGCTTTCCCCGGCCTGCCCGTGAACCGGCCAAAGCTTCTTTTTGCTTACGGGGCATACGGCACATGCTTTCCATTCCACATAAAAAATGTCACCGACGATTACTATGCATCCCGATGCGAAATTTAAATGCAGTTTTAATAAGTCTTTTGATTTTGAGGAATGTTGATGTAAATAATTTTATAGGGCCCTCTCGGCGGCGCCGTTTAGGTACGGCTTCGGCTGGGCGATCATTTTATTTCTAGCATCGGTAGCGCCAGAATCGCGCTCTTCTGAGCCAGCTGATTTAGCAGCAGTGCCAGACGAAGCACCGTCGCGAGTTGTGTAACTCACCCTCCCCCCCCCCCCCCCCCCCCAAAAAAAAAAGGGGGATGTGACTATTTTTATTATGATCAGGACAACTCTCAGTACGGCATCTCGCGCGTACAGTACTAGCGTGGTACGCGGTAATTTGAAAGGAGTGTGGTACGACTTCCTCACTAATCGGGGATTACGGGGAGTAGCGCATGGGTGATGCGTGGGCGCGTTTAACAGCAGTCGCCGCAAGCATGCCTGGAGCCATCTTATAGCAGGTCGCAGCTGTGGAGCACCTTTCGTACGGCAATACGCCTTTTCTTCATCTTCCCGCCATACTCTCCTGCCCCGATTTATTCCTTATGCTTCCACTGTATCTCCAACTTTTCTCCTCACGCTCTCTTCCCTGTCACCGTCACTCACTCCCCGCTGCGCTCAACGTTCGCTCTCGTTCATCGTTCCCTGTACTCCTCGTTCACTTGGTTACGCCGACGGCAACGTCGCCGCCGCTCAACGCTGGAACGGGCGCTTGAAGGGGTCACGAAAACAAGCAAAAAAGAAAAAAAAAAACCGTCTCGGGGGGGGGGGGGGGGGGGGGGGCACCTAAATCTTCTTACGTGCTTCGTAGGCGAAAACCTGGCGATACTTATTCACGTCCACCGCCAACTGGGCGGTTCAAGTTGTACTATCGTGGAAGGTACTTGTTATATACAGGACCTCCATTCGACGAAACAGTAACGCTATTTTACCGTATCACTATTTTACCATCCCAGCGCTATATTGACACCCACTCACACCCACGTTATTCTATCTTAATCAACTTTAGTTTCTACCTTATGTCAGCGTCTTCCCTACTTTAATCCTCCTTAAAGAGGCCATGAAGACAAAATACAAGTTTGTTTTATGCAAGAGATGTTCTTTATTGTTTTATAGTGCCTTCAGAAATTGTCCGGTAGCAAATGATGCTTTATTCTTTGAGGAATTAACCAATATAAGCAAAAATTTCAATTCTCCCACTGCATCCCATGTTTCGTTACATCAGCAATGACATATAAAGGACAGGTATCGAAAGCAAAAGTTATTATCTTGACCGAGGCTTCCGCTATCTGCAGGCCGCCCCGTTTGTTATTTTTGTAACAAAAGGGGCCTTTTGTTACGCTTGGTACGCTTTCATAGATGGCGCAGCGATACCGTTCAAGGACAACTTCTCACGCGCGTTTTTCGTCTGACCTCCCGTGTTTCTGTTACAATTGAAAGTTATCGTTTCCTGAAAACATGGTTGTAACTCGACAAACTGGGCCACATACATGGGATGATTAAAATAAATACGAACAACGGAGCGCACATCCTCCGACGTATGCTGAACGGTCTGACTGCAAAGGCAGTAAACTGCGCGCATGCGCCCTTCTTCGATAGCGCTTGAAAGTTAGGTCTGCTGTTGCGCGAAATTCTTGGTCGAGAAGCGACGCATAGCGATTTCTTTTGAAGCACCTTTTCCAGCGGCGTCGCCACTGAGCAGGGTGATTGTTGAACGGCATCATGCTAGCGGCGATCAGCGTGCTGCGCGTTTGGCTCCCGAATATACCAGATAACAAGGACTCCCATCCTTCTCAGTGGTGAGAGAGCGTAAAAACGAGCCTCAAAATAAATGGTGTCGATTCTTGATCAAGCATTTCCCATAACAGTAGACCGCACTCAAACGCTATCGAAGAAGTGCGCATGCGCGCAGTTTACCGACTTTGCAGCCAGACGGTGCAGCATGCGTCGGAGGCTGTGCGCTTTGTAGTTCGTATTTTTAATCCCCCCCCCCCCCCCCCCCAGTACAAAAGCAGAGCCCCTTGTGTTAGTTGGCCAATGTCGGGTCAGACAAACCCAGCGCACCTTACAGCTGTGTTAGGCACAGTCTGTCGCCATTGTGCAAGACGCTGTGCTTCTTTGTTAACGAGTTCGTTGGTAACTCGTTGTTTAACCACAATTTTTACTGTTATAAAGATTGTGCACTGAATTTGAGCGCGAATAGTTCATTCTACAAGCTTCTAATCCCTTTTTATTTGTGTTAGATCTTGTTGGCCTCAGCGAATCGAAACGAGCTGCCCAAAATACGTCATAAGTTCAGTGCGGGAAGCAGCTGGTGATTCGCATGCATATCCTGTTTTCCTTATTGTATAGCTTATTTGAATGAAGCTTACCTTAAGAATGGTGTCTCTGTTATCCTAAGGCCCTTATGTTATCCTAAGTAGACAATCTTTCGAATGAACCAAAATTGCATTTTATCTTCACGGTCCCTTTATTCTGTGCCTTAAACCATCCTAATTTTACTTCACTAATCATTTCTGCTAATCACTGCTCAACCATGAATCCATTTTAATTATCTTATTTTACCTTCATCGCACCCTAATTACCGTTTACTAATAATTTTTATGAGTCACTAATCAAGAATTAGTTATATTTTGTAAACTTTGATTATCTCTTATAGACGGCTGGCATGCATTGATTCTCTTCTAGCCTTCGTTGATCCACGTGATATTTTTAGTACCGATTTTGTAGCGTTGGTATCGGTTCCAAACTCGTTCTAAGTCACCTTTTAATGAGACAGTGAAAGCTTTCGTCCTAATACAACGCTATTCTCTACAAACTAGCCTCCGGTTACTCAACTCAATTCCACATGTATTTGACGGTAAAATATGAAATGTTGAAACTTTTTAATTTTCTCGCTACTCGATGCCAGCAGTTACACGATAGGGTGATTACTGCAAATGGAGCTATTAGTCTGAAGCTGTATGCCACCGTTCAAGTTATGCGAATAAGTTAAACAAAATGAACCCCTATAATCGCACAGTAATGTTGGCGGTCACTGTGGTCTGTGGCCACCAAGGCTCTCAAACAAGTTCCCTTAACGTCATAAGGACCCAACGAGAAAGTATTTTGTCAATCATCACTGCTTCATAGGTTGTCCTTCGTATCTTACTCAGTTATTTAAAGTTTGCCTTAAAATTCAAAAGCATGGCTCTTTGTATCTTGTACCTGGCCTCCATATACTAGAGAGAAATCTGTCGCTGAAGTCGCGAGCTATCATGGGCACCGTCATAGCGGCTGATATCGTTCCCCTCGTACCTGGCCTGGCTTGGAACTTATCTTGGGACTCCCGACGACAAATCAACAACATCACCGAGATTTTGTTTCTGATTCAGGTTGCAAGAAGCTGTTCGAGTTATAACTAACAAAAGAGTTTTTTATTAGTTATGCTTTCACAGTATTAATATAACATTAACTAGTGTTTTAAGAACAATAACTACGGGAAACACGAAACAGGAAAGAGGAAATAAAAAACGCGAAATTCTTGGTGAGCCATGCCAAGTAACGCTGAAACGCTTCTGCGGAACATACACGGTCATTGAAGCGCGGCTCTTGTAAACACTAGCGCCAGATTTCCCTCGAGTGTACATTAATACGAAACTATGCCTTAAGAGCTGCGTTCTAAAATGATATATCCTTTTAAGTAAGCCCTTTCAAAGTGAAAAAGACAAAACATACGAAAGTTGGCTGAGGTGGCTCCTCCCGGTAATCTCGAAAAGCAGTAGCAGACATCCGTGATGACGCAGTTAATCATACCACGAAGGCCCCTGCGCGAGGAGCGGCGCGGTGTGACAAAAGGGCGCATCCGGGCGCCATTAGGAGAAGGGGTGGGGAAGACAAGAGGGAGCAAGATATACCGCGGGCTGGGATTCAACATTCCTAGTCAGAAAGTAGGAGTCAAATAGGAGTCAAATAGGAGTCAAGTAGGAGTCAAATACGCCTCTCTAACGTCACATTATGGCCTCATCTCAGTTTTCGCTTTGTCATAACCTTCACTGGTAAGAATACAACCATACAAAATTGTTTACAGTTGTAACAATGGAGCAAACTTTTGGCTCGCGCTTCGCCTCTACTAGGTTAGTCTGGTTCGAATGGTTTTGTTACGGCTGTCTGTTTCGTGAAGTACTTCTCAAGCATCCCAATAGCCTCAGATGCAGTGTTGCTACACCTCGTCTTTCGTGTCAACATACCGGCACCGTGGCGGCATCAAAGTGCGTCAGCATGCTACGTAACCATCAGTCGTGCCCGCCGCGGTGGCCCAGTGGCTAAGGCGTTGCGATGCTGACCCCGAAGTCGCGGGCTCGATTCCCGGCCGCGGCGGCCGCTTTTCTGATGGAGGTGAAAAGCAGAAACGCCCGTGTGTACGAGATTTCGGCGCACGTTAGAGATCCCCAGAAGGTCAAAATTAATCCGGAGCCATCCACTACGGCGCGCCTCATCGTCTGCGTTGCGTCGGCGCGTTAAACCCTACAATCAATCAACCATCAGTCGTGAGGTGTCGGGAAGATTTCATGTGATATTTATAACCGCTATCAAAGAAAATAATAACCCGCATTGATCACCGTTCAAATGGACGTCCAGCGAAACTAACCATTATCTGATCACAGGATCGCAACACGACAATTCGAAAATCGTAGCAACGCCCATCGCACTTTTCACTAAAGGCCCAACCACATGCACGCGTAAAACCTACGTACTCGCGCAACGACGTACGCCTGCGGCGGCATACGCCGCTGCCTTTACGCCGGCCGACGACGTCGGAGAGGGCGAGTAACCACATATCGCCGCAACGCGCGCGTAAACCAATGCGCCGCGCAGAGTGGCTCGACTACTTCGGACTCAGCTTTGTGGCGACCAGTTCAACTACATTTTAACTCAAATAAAGCAAATAATGCCTATTCTCACAAAAATACGTATATTTATTACAGAAACAACTAAAACAGTTCTTGGGACATTAAAAAACGTTAAGGATTAGTATGCATACTTGGCAGGCACCAAACCTTTCCGCTACATTTGGCGTAAAACTGCCTTGCTCCCATAGTTGCTCGTTGCTTCGCGTGTTTTTTCCGGTTGTTTGGTCCCCGTATTTTACAAATTACTTCGTTTTATCGCATAATGAATGGTGAAGTTAGCTTATTTATCAATTCACTGTCTTGTTATGCGACCTGAGCGCCGATAACATCACCGCCAAAGGTGTATGTCAACACCGTACGTCCGAAAGTTTGCGTCGTGACTTGGGCGTAACAAGCACGTACCAATGCATTCCGCGTACGCCGGAGTACGCCGGTTCCTTACGCGCTTACGCCGGTTTACGTCGTTGCGCGAGTACGTCGGTTTTACGCGTGTGTGTGGTTGGGCCTTAACTTTCACCTTTCACTCTTGAGATAATAAACCACAACTTTTCGCCCGGCAGAGAGGTAATGCCACGTCACCAGCTCCTCAAAAAATAAACTCTCTCCATCTTTAACACTTGACGCGTCACTCTTTCGCCGTACACCAAAACGTTATTAAATATTAGACCCTAGGTCTTACCGCATGTAAGGCCGCTGGAATTTCGCTTTTAAAAATGTCTCCCAAGCAATACAGTTGCGTGCAGTAGGGGAGCCGACATTAAAGGTATTAGGAGTACAGCGCTAACGCTTCACCGGGATTTAATTGAAGTCCTTATGGCCGCCATAGCTTAATATCAGGTGTCTTATACTGCCCCTGGAAAAATGTTCCCGGCATAGCATTTATGTATAATAGTGAAGCTAAGTTTAAGGTGATTTGGTAAAATGCGCTTCACAGGGATGACAGAGCTTCCTGAAGGTCTCTTAGGGCAACTTATTTGGTATCAGAGTACTTATGTGGCACCCGAAGAAATGCATTATCAACAATGCATGTTTGTATAATAGCGACGCCGACTTTAAAGGGGCAGTGGGAGTATCAGAGGGGCTTAATTAAGGAATTATCCGACAATTTCAACCAAGGATCTTCGCAACGGGCAAAAAAAGATACTGAGAAAAAGCTGCACTATAAGCTCCGCTGCAAAAGCCATTCTGTTTAAAGTGCGGTTGATTCAGTCAACTTCTAACGAAAAGCGGAAAACATCGGGCTGCTATGAAAGATTCTGAAGGACGACGCTGAGAGCTAAAGTCTTTTTGTTTCGAAGGAAACAATTTCGGAACAGTCGCTTGCACACTGCCCTTCCCTGTAGCCATCCAAACGTTATGCGCGGCCGAGGACATCGTATTAGTTCAATCCTGCCATAAAGTAGCGGAAAAAAGTTTAAAAAGGTGATTTACGCGTTAGATCTATAGCTATGCTACGAGATTATATGTTGTGGAGACATGTTTAACGTAAGAAATGCCAGCAAGCCGATTATCGAACGTCTCGGGCACTTTTGTTTCCTGCTTCCGTGAAAAAAATGCCCCTACTTGGGAACCATAGCTGCGCCTTCCTGCTCAGAATACCCACGCTTCATCTACTTAGCACCTTGTTGGTGCATGAACAGTCTTTCTTGACTGGCCGATTGGGAGCGTACTTTCCGAGGAATTGACAATGCTGTAGGTGGGCACGCAGAAAGGGCGCTGGGGATTAGCCCTTTATAGTTTGTGGAATTTCCACACTGCATGAAACTCCCGCTGGGAAAGAACCGCAAACCATCGAACCTGAACCCTGAGTACGGCCTTGCATGCTTCAACCCAGCAGTAATGACACCGCGCCGGATTCTCCAAAACCACAGCCATCATTTTGAAATGACACGGCATTGGTGTGAAAAGGGCACATTTTCCTTGCTTCAAGCGTCCTGTGAGCGTGCACGTATACGTCTACAGGAGACGATGAGGCCGGAAACAAACTGAGCGAGGATGGTTTGGTGGACTAGTTGGTGGGGAATCTTGAAGGGGTTAAGAGCGCACGTAGACGAGGACACACAATGAAGAGAAGACGGGGCAAGGTGCTGGATAAGGCGCTGAAAAAACCGATTGAACGAAGATTTGCGCGAAGTGGCGCAACGTCTGTGCGCTGTTTCAAACTATAAAGTCGCTTCGTTTCAAACAGGAAAGTGCTTCTATAATACCCAGGTAAATTAAATTCGCATGGCTGCATATAAGCGCTGCGTCGTATATGAGTGATGTACAGAGATTTCTCAGCATGTCAGTCAGAAGACGAGATATCATTGGCGCGACTGAGAAAGCACGCCTTGGGTACCGTTGAGTGAGAGCACCGTCCGTGGAGGTATCTGCGAAAGAGATTGGATATCTGAAAAGGGGCGGCTTCCACCATATTCGATTCCTCGTGCTGCTTCTTTTGAGGTTACATCCTTGCGAAATTCATTTTGTGTGCAAACGTCATAATGCTTTGCAACTTTTCTTTTATTTGTCGAGTACGATAATGTCTGGCATGCCTGCTTAAATTTGTGCCTTTGTCAATAAAGCTCAGTTGGACGTTAGCGCTTGTGCCCGTTCCGTCTTCCGGTGCTTGTCCGTTTTTTTTTTTTTTTGCGCTACACGAACCTATGAGCCTAAACCCAAACTTTGCTGAATATAATCTTTGGCCGCCAAAACGGGTGATGTTTGTTTTTGAGCGTGAGCAGTGAAATGCTGGTAATCGACGTGTCAGTACACAAAAGCTTTCAGAAACAGAGTTAGAAACGACAAATGGCCACTGTTATTTTTTAAATTATAATGAGAAGCTGTTCAAATGTAACCAGAATAATAGAATACCAAAAATCTATTGATTCATCATACACGCCACACTTGAGTGACGTAATTTGTTCTAGTGTATTTGCAGCGCTACGAAAGTTGGAACCATGCTGCGCAACCACACGCTTCCCATAGAAACAGATCCAGCCTGAAGACTTAGCAGATGATCACTGATCTGCTAATGCGAACGTCCAGCGCAACTGCACGATCATCCTTCAAGTACAACGAATGAATTAGCCAATCGGCAAACCCTCCTGAGCCCGAAGACACTGCGGCAGTATATTAGTGCATCATAGGGGCGTATCGACGACCTTACGTCAATGTGAATAATTTCGCGATATTATGCTTTGTTTCGCAAGGTATCTCTGCCATCTTTTTTTTGTAATTTTATATCACGTAGTTGTGGATGTACCATCACCTTTGTGTTGGGCATGGTGACAATTTAACGACCCGACATCACATCAATGTCATTTTTTTCACTAAATCATGCTTTATTAAGAAGGAAGTAACTCTTTTTTGTAATTATATCATGATACTGTAATGATACTATTACGTTTGTGCAGCGCAAGTTTCTCAGTGGAATATTTCGGTGTTCCTTCCACAAAGTGTTTCTATTTCCTTCTCTCTGCTTAGTGTGATAAGTGTGGTATCCTTTCTCTTTTCTATATCATGAGCCCATCTTCGCAGCGAATCCCCTCATCAGTGAACCTCAGAGAGCCATCTCAACTGGTTCTGCAGCGTTTACCCCGCGAAATTCAACCGAAGCTCCCCCTGCGACAGACACATCTGCGGCGTCTAAACATCTGATTTACTCCGTGCAATCCCCCTGTCTCACTCTAGTAGCGCTATGTCCTCGCTACCATAGGGACACGCAGCCGACCACATAGGCGGTGTTTTGGCTGTTTTGTTAGGTTTACCCACGCGTCTTGCTTCCAGATGACCCGACTAGCCCAACATTCGTGTTATTTTCTTAGGTCCCAGTGTAGAGACCGGATAACCAAAACAAGCACGTGGTCATGCAGAGACTGTGGAGAAAAATGTGAGATGAAAGTGACTCCCACCTTCACCTCCAGACAGTGGACGGCTCGTGGTCACTGGTAGCAGGAAAGTCCAACCCAGAAACACTCGGTGCGACCGGCAGTCGGTTGTGGCCCGTGGTGGGGTTAGTCAAGTAGCGCGTCAGCCCGGCCCTAGGCGGGTGCATTCGCCCCAAGGCGGCTCAGCAGCAGCATTAGAAATCGAACGCGAAGATTTTCAGCCCTTATTCAAAACCCACCTGCCGGAACAATATAGTTCCGGCAGATTTAGTGCAAGCTGGGTGCAGTAGAAATTGTTGCTCTCTGCCGCCAGCAGTCGCCAATGCGACGACGTTACGGCATAGGACACCAAGATAGCTGGCGGCTGGGAATGTTTTGTGCCCATCCTACAAATGCTAGAGTATGCGACTGATCAGGCAAGTTTATGAATGGGCGTATGGTCGGACTATCCGCGGGTGGCAACACCGCCCCCCAAAAGTGAAGCTAAAACCAATATTGCCTCTTCAGACATCTCAAATGCTGCTGCTGTTGCCATCAAGGGGGATGTTTGTGGCATTCGGCGAAGTGCAAACGGCTTAATGAAGAAGGGGCAAAACGGTGGATTTCAGCATGCTGTTAATTTTATTAGGGTTGTGAAACAAGAGAACAGGAAAGTTGTGTACACCAACACCGCATCACGAAGGGTAGAAGTAACAGCAAAATGGCACTGCATGCTCTCATTTATTATTCTTGCACTAAAGCGTGAATGCCGAGTAGAAAATACGCGGAAAGAAAGTTGAAAGGGCAGGAGGTGCCGGCCAACAGCCGTAATATGTGCAATTTTTGACAGTGACAACGCTAATACGGAGAACAAAAAAAGAGGAGACTTGGATCGCTGTGAAGTGTGTTAATAGCATTACAACATACTCTGCTAAAAACGCGTATAAAACTAAGAATGCAGCGAGTCAATGAATATGAGTATGATTGAATAACATCTCTGTTTATGAGTGTTTCAAGGCATGAGTGCGGACTGCATGAAGCCTACATTTGTGCACCACCTTGTGGCATTTGATTGGCTCTGTTAACAACCCTGCTTCTTTCGACACTAAATAGTACAAACTATTATGTCTTCATCAATTGCGGCTGTAAAGTTTTTTTTTAATGTATGATGAATAGTCTGACCCACAATTTAAAAAAAAATGAAACAGGTGGCTTGCAAGAGGAACAAGCACTTGCCTGCCTTTTTTTCCATAAAATGAGTAGCCATCTATTCAGTAATTGCAGAACTTTCACGTCCATATCTTCTTTAGATATAGCACGAAGGGTGACAGTAAAAATCCTAGGATTTCTTTGATGCTGCTTCTGCTCTTAAGTTGACATCTGTGGCAGTCAAATGCGCGCATAAATCTTTATTGATGCGCACTGCACAGCATTTGTAGCAAAACGGGAGGCTGGTAACAAGCATTCCCCTCAGCTTTGCTGCACACATTGTTAAGTATGAGTGAATTGCGGACTGATGACCAGTTGACTGCACTGACATGTCGTGTGTGCTTTTTTTACGCTTGTGGTTCAGTGCTATAATACTGTTTGCAGCCGCTATAGATGCAGCAAATGAAAGGCGATGGATGGGCAGCACCTCAACACTATGAGTATACATGTATGGCACGAGCATGCCCTAAATGGTACGCAGGGAAGAAGAAAGAAAAAATGCAAGGTTAATGCCGCAGCTGAGGTATGAAGTCGAACGGACTGTTATTGGGCAGCGGTAGCGCTTTGAAGCCGTTAAACAATAGGCGTGACGGCGATGGGGGATTTATTCTTAGGGCCTCTATCTTATTCGCTTGCGGCGCCACCTGTGATTGTTGGAGACAGAAAGAAGAAAGAAGAGAAAGTGCAAACAATGTTGACAAGACACACCCGCCATCTCAGCATGCAGTGATAAAAAGTACACAAGGGGAATAACTCCAGGTGCGACTGTGTGAGAACCAAAATTCATGCAGGTAAACCTCTTCACAGTCAGTTTTTGTCAGTGCACTTTTACTCTTTTTATCATGCTCCGAGAATTAATGGTCAGTCTGAACAATCGTTCATTGTGGGATCTGGTGCTGTAGGCTTCGTCGAACTGTTTCATGTATCGCTGAATGAAAAGCTAGAAGCAGGTAAGACAAGAAACAGGACTTCTTGCAAAAATTTAACAGTCCTGACTACTGCTTGAGTTTTTCATACAAATTCTTATCGCTAAAAGTTGCGAGTCTTGCACAACAATGTGCGTTTTGTGGCCACTTTTTAATTTGGCTTGAAGTTAAAATGTGACTTTTCCTTAAATTTTTGCCGTTATCAAATCGTTCACAGCTCAACAGACCACAATGCTTTTCTTTTGGCCACCCCAACCTTTGGCATGTTAAATCTTACTCACACAAAAACAAATACACAAAACAAGCAATACACTTTCACACCAGATACTTTCACCAACATGCAAATATGTTAGAGTATGTCTATGCACAATAATTATCAAACAGGTTAATACACATTCATTGCCCCACCAAAATGAGCGCCTCTTTACACAGGATAAATCATGGATTACACAAGTTGTGATGTGTGTGGTTAACTAGGTTGATACAGTATCAATAATTGTTCCCGATTTAAAGAAAGCATTCGAGTTTGTAAGTCCTAATTTTATGGCTCACACCTTTTTGGGTCTACACTTTGATAGTGAAGTCGTTTGTGTGTGTGTGGGGAGGGGGGGGGGGGCGAGGGTTCTAGGATCAAAGTCACAGCTCATGAACGCAAATTGAGCTGAATGTGCGATTTTTTTACCCTTATCAGGATTCCTGCATGTAAAACTCAGTATTGGCACCATTACTGTTTCTAACTGATCCCATGGAATCCCAAGAAAGGCCGTTTAATGCAGTGTATTTTCGCGACACTTGACCGGCACCAATAATCGACAAAGCTAAGAGCAAAGTTGGAGTGTTAGTAATGCGCAAATTTTGCCCATAAGTACATCTTCACTGCAATGCGTGTTAGACCATGGTGCATGTGTCGTCACAGCCGTCAGTACGTTTTCCATCTTGCTCTATTTTCGAAAAGTTTCGAGACTGAGTAGTGATCACTGTTCCTTCTCGGGCACAGCGTTATCCTGTCTTTACGTGAGTTTGTTTACCGTACCAAGGAAGTGAAGGTTCACTATGCAGACTTGGAAACAACGCTATCCTATCTTTATCATGACTTTTCTTGCTGTTCCAAGGCCATTTTCCGCCGTGCGCGCGTGAAAGCATCGACAGGGATCAGATAACGGGGGCACCCCTTACGAAACCATGCGGGAATCTCCTCACAAACTGTCAATAGTTTAGGGATTGCGCATACATCCCTGAAAATGTGGGCATTTTTCTTTCTGCGGGCTCAACATGGAGGAGGAAGTTATATACAGGGGTGGGCCGAGCACGCGAAAAGACCGTACGTGCTGACTCACTGACAGATTTCCGGTTTATAGGTTTGTAAATTATGAACATTACAGCCATGCATTGCAAAATGGCTTAGGTTGAATGCAAATATCCTCATAGATTTTTAAATGTAGATAACGCGTTGGCATTGACATGTCTCTTTTGTAACCTTCAATGTTTTTACGAGTTTAGCATCCCTACGCCTTCACAAACGGTAATTTCCATGACAGCTGCTGTACAGGAGGTCTACAAAAATATGATTACACTGCCCAGGATCCACACAGCCACTCATAACAAGATGCCCCAGGAAATGCATATCCCGGTGGCTTGGCTTCGTGTGAAAATTATAGGAGGCAGCTAAGTACCGCAGCATTACTCCAATCTTTGAGATAATGGACGAAATAAAAACAAAAGGAATGCAAAGCTGAAGTAATTTCAATGTGCATATTGTATAAATTTTGCATGAAGCATAAGATATGTGTCTCTTGCATTATGTGTGACACCGACTTGATTGTAAATACACAATATTTGCATTGAACGAACTGACTTGTCGAAATATGACTTGCGCCTCATAGTGTTCAAAAATTGAAAAAATAGTTCCGAATGACTGCCAATACTTCGAACAGTGAAGTACTTGTTTGGTAAGTTTGATGTGCTTTCCGACTAATTTCGCAATCCCTATGCCTGGATCCTTTTCGCATACGCTTAAGTGTGATGTTGCTTTGTCATCTTTCTTAATTGCTTTGCTTTAACCGCAATTTCTCTGCCCCTAGTAATCTACATGACACTGAAATAAACAAATAATAACAAACGAGAAATAAAATGTAGGCTGCACTCAGGGCAGCCGGTGTGTAAGTCTGACTGGTGTTGGCATGATTTTGTGTATACATGCAATCATTCATACTGTGTTCTTTGTGCAAACACCACCCTCAAGAACTGTAACCAAAAAAGCAAGCTCAGGTACTCATGGTTGTTTTCTTTGTGCCTTTTAAAGTGCATAGAACTCCGATTCCCTCCACTCCCAACATTTTTCTTGCATTGATCATCTTGATGGACATGGCAGTGTTTAGCGCAAGTTCATATGTACACACCAACAATAGACACAAAGTTTGTAACCATTTTTGGTGATTGCTTGCACTTACATTCCCTGAGCTGTCGAGGACTAGAAACTAGGTTTGCAGCAACAAAAATAGTACATTCAATGAGTGAGTGCTTCGCAATAAGCGCAGCTCTGTAAGATGACTAATTGACGTGGCTTCCCAGTTAACTAAGGAATTTTCTTACCCCTCACATGCAGGGATAGCAGTAGTTACCCACAGCACAAGGAACGCTGCTCATTAGGCAAACCCCCCCAGAGTAACGACTTGATATGGCGCGCGTGATGAGCCAAACTAAAGCTAAGCTGAGACCACAATGAGTTCATGACAAGCTCAGACGTCACATTGTCCACTCATGTTAGACTGTGTTCTCTTCGCCAATGCTACAGCAGATCTAACTTGGGACAGTTATACGTCCTCAAAGACTCTTCGGACAGTAATCGCCATCGCACGCTGTTCAAGACACGGCGTGGCTAACGTGCACGACCTTTACAGTGGTCCGAGATGCAGGAAGTCTATAGTTCCAAATGCAAGCGTATTGGGGTTGTGGTCATTTTCCTTCGCCACTAGTTGAGCTTTGACTACTGCTCTCCCCTTTCCACTCATCTGTCGTAGAGCAAAATCGTGTCATGGAATTCAAACATCGGCAAGACCACTCACCAAAGACGTGGTTGCTATCACGTAGTGATCTAGAGAGCACCGACGTTTTGTCTCCAATCGCAAGTTATTAGAGCTAACTATTTCGTGTAATAATTTTCACGCTCTTTCCATTAGCCCTAATCCCTAGCCACGGTACGAGCCGACAAGAAGAAGCCATAGCGCGAGCGTCAACAACAGAGGCACTCTCCGGCTAGTCGGCCCAGCGGGTGCCCTCGACCTAACTTCCATGAGATAGACGTTAGTGCGATACTGCCAGCCGGGGTCGCGTGGTCCAAGGCTTCCGAAGCCTCCTGCCTCTCTAAAGTCACCGGCTTCCATGACCGTGCCGACGGCACTTCGGCCGTCGGCAGCGACCACGTGAGGCGTTCGCTTGGCGTCACCAACGGTTACAATGGCAGGCGGGTCGACAGTGGTGTTAGCAGCGGAAGGGCGGACGGTTGCATCGCCCTGAGGAGGTGTTACCGTGGGTTGCGGTGCTGCACTCTGGGAAGTCTCAGTCTCCTCTGGCTCTTCAGGCTCTTCGTGCAGAGACTTGAGAGTCACGTTTAGGATAGAGATCTGCTGTTCGAGCACGATGAAGTCCTGCTTAGCCGTGTGGAATCCCGGTGCGGAGACCTGCGGTAGTGAATAATTGTTGATGTTGACACAGATCTTCGAGGCATCGAAGGTTGGTGGTTTCCGTATCCGTCAGCCATGCTCTCACTATCTTTCATCGTTTTAAGCTGGTTTGCCAGTTCTGGCCTAAAATATACCTTAACACATCCTGAACTCTTTGTGCCATTAATGTACACTTGGTTTCCTCACTGAACTTGACTTTGCATGCAAGGCAAGGTTACCTCAAGCGTGTACCGTCCGGGTCTGAGGATCCTCCAGTATTCTCCTCTCGATGTCGTCTTGAATCCTATGGTGCGGTTAGAAATTCGCATAAACGCTTTCACGACCGGGTTGCCATTCTCGTCCGATACAATGCCGCGCACACCTGGAGGATTGGGGAAAAAAAACAACCGAAATTACGGCGTTAAAATAGAGAGAGAATGTGGAAAACATTTCACACTGCCTCTCACTTCCAAGAAAATGCGCGCTCAGAGGCATTGAATCTAAACCACAGGCTGTGTCTTAGACTAAGCCTCTAATATTTTGACCACAAAACATGCCAAGGCACAAGAACTATCTCACTGGCGATCTGTTCAAAATGGGACAGAAAGACACGCGGAAAGTACCACTTTATAACTTCCTTAATGTACTCAAAACATGCGCACAGTTAATTCTTATCCAGTTTTTTTTTTTTGCAAGTTGAAAGAAAAAAGAAATGGCGTTCTTCGGGTATTCTTCGAAGATTTGACTAGTATGGTTGACATTCTACTAGTGACTAGCTGATTTGCAAGTATAGTGGCCCCGTAGCAGAAAAAAAAAGAAGCTGAACACGATTTTGAAGACCGTGCACTTGCAGAAATAATTATGCCGCCAACCCTTGACGCTCGGCGGAGTCACGTGGAAAGCAGGAGATCGATTAAACACATGGGTTCAGGTAGAAAAAAAATGTTCTGTCAATTGCAGCATTAAGTAACAAAAAAGCGCTCCACTGACCTTTGTGCACTTCACCCAGGTACGCGAGAAGTGACTGCTTGTTGTCGTCCCAGAAGCGAGCCAACTCTCGGCGGTGCGGGAATTTGCAGCAGGAGATCTCGAACGTCACCTCCATACAGCCTTCCCAAATGTAGTTGTAGTCCTGCATACCACCTGCGCAGTCCGGCCGTGAGTGCAAATTGTTAGCAACATTCATATGGGAAGACGCATTCGCACCGAAAAAGTGCTAGTCGCGGCGACTCACAAGATAGCTCACGAAAACGGTTCCTAGGAGTCACGGAACCTGTAACTAGGCTGTATTGACTTATGGAGGCGCATTCACAATTCCCCATACGGCTACGGCCTGTAGTGGTATTAACCTTTCTTCTGTCTTTATGTGTCAGCAAAAAGTAACAAGTACGTAAACCAGCCCACATGATAATTTTTACGAGGGAGCGTAATGAACAGCATGTCCCAGTATAGTTCTTGGGCATCAGCATTACAGGTTAACCCAGGGAACGTTCACATTCAGTGTAATGCTTTGACGCAAGTAAATCGTAACCAGTATGTCCAACCTTTACGCGCAGTGAATTTACAAAGTTTGCGATACAAAGCGGCCATTTATATTTTAAGTACTGCGCAACAGGACAGCGCACCTGCGAGCGGGTACCAGGCGGCGCCATTGGTAGTGCCGTTGGGGAAGGCCTGCCTGTCCGAGGAGCAGGGCGCGCCCAGGTACATGTTGGCATGGTTGAACGAGTACACGCTCGCGATGTGCTGGAACACGTCGTCATCTGGCGTCACCGAGGGCTTGTTGTACGTGTGGAACACTGGAAAGTGAGAAGAGTGCAATGTCAACACACCAAAACAAAGTGGCTGCAAACTTCGGAGAAAAATATACGTGTATACCAACGAAGGGTTCGAATATTTTAACAACGGAGCTGTTGCCCAAGCCGTAAGTTCGCCGCTGCAGGAAAAAATACACGAAAATTCCGAGCGCTCGTGAGCCCGTGCCTTGCGGCGACCGTCAACCGTCCCTGCCCCGCGCAGTGGCTTTAGCGAAAAAAAGGGCCCCAGCGCTGTCGTCAACCCCTACCGCGCATGTAAAAGAGAAGAACTCCGACGCTCATGCTTGAGGCTGAAAAGACACCCTGTTTGGGAGAAGTCACCGTGGCCACCGCATTCTCTAGAAGCCATTATGGATAATTGAAGACATGGCTACGAGTGTGCCGCTCCTTCCCAAAAAGACTTGCAGATCCCGCCACCGCTTCCTCTAGTCGATGGCGAAGAGCTGGTGGAAGTCTACAGTGCTGAGGATGACTTTGTGCATCCACCACTAGCCGCGAAGAAGACGACGACCTCTTCGATGCATATGACGACGAGTACTAGCGCCGCAACTATGCAAGTAAACAATGGTACTGAAACTTAACTACGTGTTCTGCAATGCTCAACCACAACAGCTTCGCCACTCAAGTCTTGCGAGTGAGTACAAGCTTCCCTGAATTTCTTTTTGCAACGGCGTGGAATGATGCACATGCCATTTCGAGTAAACAGAAGCAGTTTGAATTGGTTAAGCAAACGTGAGGGTTATGGTACCAGCGTTGGGCGAGTTGTCGAACGGGTACGAGGCCACGACAGCTCCTCCGTGGATGTTTCCGGATAGGACAAAGGGGATCTGGTGGATCCAGCGACGCACAGCCTCGGTCTCTGGTTGCTGCTGTTGAGTCTGCGTCTTGAAGTGGTCGGGGAAGTTGCGGTTCAGGTCCACGCCTCGCGCGTTGTACCTGCATTGAACAGGACAGAGTCACCGCGGGGCTCACCGAGGCCGGGCGACCGAAACATCCAATAACCCAGGACCTAACTAATACAAAAGGGCCCGCTGCTACTATTTTAGAGCTTAAATCAAACATACCTACGCCCACCCACTACATTTTATCCCAGTGAAAACTACGTGTGAGATAGCTATGTAGTGGGGTCAGTATATAGAGTAAGAAATCCCGGGCCGTGTCCACTTACGTGAAACCTGCGGAGGGGCGAAGCATGCAGTGTATAAGTGTATTCTTGGCGCTTTGACGCTTTTGCCCACAGAGATGAAACAGTTGGGAAGTCAGGGGTATACAGATTTGCTGTAAGAGTTTCGTGTCTTTGAAGCACGAAGCGTTCCAGCGGGAGGAATTGAAAACGAGTGTCCCGGTGTATTCTTTTATACGCGTTTTTACCAGGGAGATGAAACGTTCTAGCGCGAGGCGTTGGAAAACGAGTGTCTCGGTGTTTTAGCACCGTAACTACATGAGACGATTGACGACGACGAAAGGAAATGCTGACAGCCCGAGCCTTTAAGGGGCGTCGCCCCTAAGAAAACAAGTTCCCCTCGCGATCAGTAGTGCAGAAGCATATTCTCTTGCCCCACGTGGGCTAATTTTCATAACGGTTGAAAGAACAGTTCTCGGAGAGGGCATTACTTTCTCAGACAACGCATAGAAATCCCGAGATACTCTCACTAGTAACAGCTCGAGAAATGCTTATGATTTTAGAAAAATACCGAAATTAACACCCTGTGGGTCAACGTTTAAATCATTTCAATTGGCATTCATAAAATCGAGCACTGATCTGACACTTAAAATTTACGTGTCTATGCTCCCTGCACAGTAGAAAGAAGCCTTTCATCAGTAAAACAGAGCAGAAACTCCCCATTGGGAATCTCCGGATAAATGCGTAAGCCGCTCTGCTATACACTGAGCCAATTGCAGGTCGGCTCCACCAATAAACAGAAATGTATTCCTAGGAAAACACTTGCTAGAGGAAATATCAGTACTCTGATTTCCCTCGAAGGGCCCCAGGCACTCTACTTAAGCTCCTCCATGAAACTCCTGCATACCCGGGAGCACTAAAACAGATCTATGTGAAGTCGGCTTCACTGCTAGCCCAAATGAATTGTTGAGACATTGTTCGGGCGCATGATGATGATGATAAATTTGAGGAGTCTGATATCAAAGGAAAAAGGCCCTGATGCATTTGAGAAATACCCGAATAAGGGCTTGAGTATTCCTGCCGAACGTTATGCACCGAGCCCTTCTAGGTCGGCTTTAATACTATACACAGATACAATGCTGGGAAGACCATTTTTAGGAGCAGTATAGGTGATATGAAAAATAAAATGAACCCCTTAGCGCCTATTATTGACACCATTTTTGTTATGCGACGAAAATGTGACAGCCTGAGTATAAACCCCCTGTTTGCCAAGTGAATAGCTGCAGATCCTTCGGTTCGACACAATGGTGGAAGGAGTGCCACTCTTGATGTGCGGGACGACGACGCATTTGACCTGCTTCTCGCTAAGGAGGGGTACTCTCAATAAATTCAGACTCTGGCAGGACTCTCCAGTGCAGTCAGCTGACGAAGTGGTATCGTTGTCATTAGCCGAGACAGGCTGGCGATGAAACCGCACCACACTGCGTAAAGCCTGGTAACGAGTTGCGCGTTCCTGCTCCATTCAACACTACTTTTCCACAAGCGCATAGTTATCTGTACCTCCTTTGAAACGAGCAACGCTTTCAGCTTTAAGGCGGAGCAGGCGTGAAAAACTCAGGCAGAGGAACAAGAGAAGAGGAGGGCGGCGCTCACCGTCCCAGCGTGCCAGTGCAGGCGCCCTCTTTGGAGATCTCGTAGCCGTCCGGGTTCATGCTAGGCATGATGTGGATGCGCGTGTTGTCCAGCAGGTAGCGCACATAGGGATCCACGTTGTAGCGTGTGAGCAGGTGTGCGATCAGGTACACCATCAGCTGCCTGCCCACGGCCTGCATTTGCAAAGCAACTTGGTTCGCATCTTGAAGGGTACATGGCTCTGTTTAATTAAAGAGCGATAGTCTTGCACTGGCTACGTAAGGGTAAAATATTCGATCAGTCTCTCTGTTACCTAAATCAGTCATAGAATTTACTGGCGGTTCTACTCGCTAATGGGTCACCGACTCTGGCAGTTTGTGGGCCACTGGTTACTCAACAGTGGCGACCAGCAACCATTCACCAACCGGTCGGCCACGTGACTCGCGGGTGGGCCACTGACCAGTGAACCCGTGACCCACTCAGTACTTGTCATTCCTTAACGACCTACCCACGGGTCAGCGGTGAGTCAGGTGACACGGGTAAAAGGGACAGGTTATACAAGAGCGAAGACGAGGTCGGAGAGTGGGTGAGAGAGGAGGATGGGAAGAGGGAAGTAGAGGGGACTGGTGAAGGAAGGACGACGGTTGTGGAGAGGAGGGATGATGCAAGGGGTAAATAAACGTGGCGGAGGAAGAACGGGGAGGATAGGAAAAGAGGCGGGAGAAAATGAAATGAGAGAAGCATGAGCAGACTGGGAGAGGGAGGAGTTAGTGTGGGGAGAGGAGAGGGAAGGAGGGAGAAGAGAAGTGGGGACCGGAGGAGGAATAAATATCCTTCGTTCATAATATTTGGACGCGAGAAGCAAGGCAGGAAGGGGAATGTGAGGGGAATGGGAAATAGGAGGATGGAGGGAGACAGGAAACAAGGGAGCGAGGATGCGCAGGGGACGAAGAGTGAAGAGCGAGAACAAGGAGTGACGGGAGGAGGTGTGGAGTGTGAGCGATCGTTGGAAGGAAGGCAGCGGAGGAGCGTAAGTGGGGCATTATGTACAGGCAGCAGAAACGCTACCGGTTTTCTACGTCATTTGCAGCAAAGCAAGCGCAAAAGGAGTCAATTAGGCGCCTTCTGGGCCATTCGAAATTCTCTCCAAAATGCATTTTTCATGCTTCGTGGACAGCACGAGCTGCTCAATACTTTCATGGCGTCCACGGAGTTATTGTTACGAAGCAATATTAATTATATTTTGCAGAAATGGGTAATGTAGTAAACTACCGCAGTTATTTTAGAGCTAAAAGTAATTCGTTTCTTTCAAAATTACTTCTTGGATAACTCATCATAACTACTACCCCGGAGAGCAAACGTGCTGCCACAAATCTTGGAAGTTGAACTTCGTTGAAGATAAACGTGCTTGAAACAACAAGGCGGGTGGCACGCCGGGAGTAAACTTGCATATTTGTGTGTATGAAAGAGAGGAGGAAGCCGCGGATTGCGTGAATGGGGGCGCATTTTTATGCTAATTAAATCTCCGACTTCAAACAACGGTTCTAGATACAGACAGACCAAGGGTTACTATTGACTTGCCATGGGCAGAGAGAGAACCTTAAGTGAAGTCGGAAAGCACAACCACCTTGTTCTTTCTCTAATGCAGAACCAGAGAGGACTAACCCCGCTTAAGCGACCGACGGCAATGCGCGTGCGAAAGGCGGCGATACCGGTTGGGCGCATGTGCGGGTGCGCGGGGGGTGTACCGGGCGCCTTAACAGGAGCGGTTTTCCGCTCTGCTATAATACTCCAGAGTTGGCGAGGATCCGTAACCATATTCAGAGTGCAAACGATTGAAGATCGGATGGTGAAGACTTTATAACGACGGCAATAGCGCCCCTTCTATCAAGCGATGCGTTTCTATACCTCGTGTTCAAACTAAGCTCCGTACGACAATTTGTGCCATATAGTGAATCAAAGGCGAAGCAGCATACAGCCACAAGCACATGGCCATGTTTTTATAGTGGAGGTTGAAACTTAAGGCGCGTGCCTTTTCTTTGTGTCCTATTATAGCACGCATTATGGAGCCACAAGGGGCACAGGCTCCCTTGCCTATGACCGAGCGTCCTTGGGTTCAAATCCCGTCCTCTTGCCATGGTTTTATTTAAATAACGTAATTTATGTGCGATTTTATGGGTACCTTTTGCGAACGCCAGCTGGGGGCAAGTGCGCAATGGCTTATTGTCCCTTCTGCGTATTACTGCTTACTTAAGCATGCAACACAACAGCGAGGTGGTGTTACGATTCAGAGCACCGCTATTCTGTGTGCGCGTACTGCAAGCTTTGTGCAGTGCTCTTGTGCTTTGTGGCAGAGCCTTCACTCGTCATGTGCGCCTGCGCGCGGGGCCTGGTGGCGGTGACTCCAACCGTTGCAGCTGCCAAACACGAAGCGAACGGATCTTCATGTAGAGACATGTCCGGGCGACGCGGGCGCCGCAGCCGAGATCCCCTGTCCACCCTCTCTCAGACTCAACGAGTGCCCCTACTTCTGGCCCGTCACGAACTCCGGGAAGAGCGTTGTGTATTTCTGTACTATTCTCGGGCCGTGAGCACAGAAGCACTGGGAAAGCCGCGCAGCCTTTGTGGCTACTGTGTATAAAACCCGCCCTCTCGGTGGATAGTTCAGTTCAT
The DNA here is from genome assembly GCF_048455015.1 of Haemaphysalis longicornis. Lineage (NCBI taxonomy): Eukaryota > Metazoa > Arthropoda > Arachnida > Ixodida > Ixodidae > Haemaphysalis > Haemaphysalis longicornis. Next base: position 46,229,996 of record NW_027526422.1, on the reverse strand, counting down.
TTTGCAACAGCAAATCCATGCTGTCGCTCCGGTAGAGCGTTGCTGTAAGCTCACCCGGAAGATTATTGTTCCTGTATTGCTTCGGTTCATCTCTTGCCATGCAGTTAACCAGTTAAGTTTGTCTTTGGCTTCTTGTAGTCATCACCAAGGCAGCAACTTTTGCTGGCAGCTCCCCACCACGCTACTTCAAATGACGGAGGCGACCGAGCCTGGTTCGGGGACGCCTTCCCGAATGTAAGAGTGGTTAGCACCCCAAGCTGCGTGCCTTTTTTAGAGCCAGCGCCTGTAAGCTTTGCCACTCAGGCGTGGCGAACACACACTGTCCGCACGCTGTTCCCTGTCTTCATCTGTACTCTGGCTAAAAATGCTGGTTGGAATATTGAAGTGCAGGGCCCAACTTATTTCTGTTTGTCTGCGCTGTGCGTTTACAAGAGACGGAGACGAAGGACAGAAAACATGCACAAGACGAGCGCAATTTGTATGTGCGTGTTTTTGTCCTTCGTCTTTGATCAAACATGAATCAGCATCAGCTGGCACCCTTCTCAGCATTGCCAACTCGTTCAGGGTGAGTGACCTGGGACATTTATTATTCTCTGCAGGTATTCGCACTACTGTGGTCATGCAGATTCCTTCGTTTGCCTTCTTTCCGCCAAGAGAGACTGACCTGGTGAAATTGTGAACAAAATTTAAGTCTTTGCTCTACAGCAGTAGCTTTTTACGTTCCGCTGGGCAAGCCTCGCGAAGGCTACCAAAAAGAGCATATGTAGCTAACATCGCGATTTGGTTCTTCGGCTGTATCCCTGCGCGTGATCGTACGCGCATGAAAGATGGTGCTGCCAAGCGAGTACGCTTACTTTTTTTTTTTTTTTTTGGGGGGGGGGGGGGGGGTTCGGGGCGCAAGACCACATCGCTCGTCAAATGCTTAATTAAAGCGCTAGATGAATGACAGTGAAAGCACTTGTGGCCTCTTGGACCGGTACCACCCGCTGAAAATACTATTCGTTAACTATGGCTGAAATGATAGCTCTTCCGTCATTTGCGCCGGCGGTGCTCCAACATGGCGAAGCGCGCTTTTCCTTCAGAGGGGGCTAAGATTTCCGACACCAAACTAGAAGCTCCGTCGCTGCCTTTATTGTAATGTAAAAGATGTAGCTTCCTCACAGTGAAAGTCTAATTCAGCTAGCACTAAATGTACACAGCAAAAGTCAATAACAGCTCCTTAATACCATGTAGACCCACTTTCCATATCGTTCATGAGAGAAAACGTTTGAACAAAACTTTACTTTGAAGGCTATCTGTGTTCTCGATGCCAAAGTGTCAACACTGGCCAATACATTTGTTGTCAATACATTTGGGCATCCCGCAATGATTTGTAGTGGCCCCCTTATTGTTCCTAATTTTTAACAATGAAAGCAAGCCAGCGGTAAGTATAAGTAGCGCAACCAAGGAGTAACTCAATCAAGGCAGGACAAGCTCTGCGCAAAAGAAAAAAAAAGAACCCAGAGTGTCACCTCGTTGCCGTGCATGTTGGCAACGTACTTGACGTTGGGCTTGAGCAGCGTCTCCTCCTGTGGATCCTTCGTCACCAGCAGGACCCAGAGGTCACGTCCTGCGGGTACAAGGGGGCGAGTTCTTTTCAAGCGGAAGATTTTCCGAGAAAGTTAAGGTAAATCCCCTTTCTGACAGTCTGCCATCACATTTCACATACGACCGGTTTTCCCTAGACCAAACTCGCTCGCGTGGATGTGCGTGCAGATTTTAGTATTTCTAGTAACTGGTGATAGTGAGAGATTTAGAGGTAAAGAAAGAGTGAGGCAGGGGGAGAGGGCGGTGAAAAAAGCGCTGCGGATAGGGTGAGGCTTGGGGTGCATGGAACGGAATGGTAAGGGGGAAAAGTGAGAAGGGGTCACCCTCATCAACCTTTTTCAGGAAGAAGAATCGGCAGTTGCGAAGCAAACTGAAGGACGAAGATATACGAAGGGCGGAGCAGAAAGTGGAAAGGAAGGGGAAGGTGAGCGGGGATATAATGGAGAAAGGAGAGAGAGAGAGAGATGAGTGGAGAGCGATGGGGAAGGTAAGAGTAGAAGAAAGACATCAGGGGGAGCACAGGTGGAGGAGAGAGGATTCGAGGTGGTGGTGAGATTGGAGGTGGGGTCGGGGGTAGGGGAATGCGAGGGCAGAGAGAGGGAAAGATGAGTAAGCACAAGGTGGAGGAATGTTGATGGAGGGGTAAGAAGGGGAGTATCAGAGGGGATACTCCCCTCTGATAAGGTATAAAATTGAGTCGGAGGTAGTAAGGCTATTGGGGAAAGAGGCATATGGTAGGAGAACAGAAAGGGGAGAGCAAGAGCGTGAAGGGTAAAAACGAAGAAATAGGATGATCTGTACGTGGCAGCGGTAGGCGTAACGTTACCGTAATGCAAAGCAAGAGGATAGGCGGCAAATTTTTACCCAAGACTTCCGCGGTTCTAGGAGTTAAGGTAGGAAAACTGGGAGAACAAGTTGGGTGAGATTTATTTAGACGTTCTTTTGTTCTTGTAACGGTGTATCCCCACCGCTGGCGAGCATGAAGCACTGAAGTGGGACACAGTGGAGATATGCGACCCCAAACTATATTCTTATTATTATGGTATGATGATGATGGTGAAGAAGGAGGAGAAGAAGAAGAACATAAACGCGAAGTTTTACCCCATACAGATGCAAAGCCCACAATCCAATCAGCGTAAGTCCAAATCTACGACATCACTGAGCTAACCGAATCGACACATTCAGATGACCCAATCATAAACTAATAGATACAAAATTCTAACATCATATTCGGTTAGTCCCGCGCTTTCGTAGATTTGGACTTTCGCTGATTTGATTGTGGGCTTTGCATCTGCATCGGGAAAAGCTTCGCGTTTCAACAATCTTTCTCCCAGAAAGGAGCGTTATATTTTTTTGCAGGACGGGACAGCACGGACGGGAGAAGAAAAGAGGCTTCAGCGTTGTTATATATCGGTTCCGGGGCCTGTGTACGGGTGTACGAGATAAGAATGCCTTTGGGCGTAGCGCTCGCGTACGTACCTTGCACGGACTTTCCGGCGCTGTATAGCCGCGTGAAGTCCGGGTAGTTGGTGCTGACTTTTCGCAGGAAGGCGGTCATCTCGTCGTGGTTGAAGTAGGTGTACTCCTCTGAGCGCTTCTTGCCCGTCGGTGTGCCCGACTGGCCGCGCACCTGGCGCACAGCGCACACGTACAGCAGCAGCAAGGCCAGCGCCAGCGCCGACGCGCATAGGCTCCGGGGCTTCATCGCTCCTCCTGCACAGGCGGAGATTAGCAATAGCGTCAATCAGACTCGGGGGAGGAAACAGTGAGCTCAGCTATCGCTCAATTCCACTCAACTCTTAGCTTAGCTTAGAGTTGAGGAGAATTTAAACAGAACTGTTGCTTTGAACAAACGAGTACATTATTTATTTTAAAGCGAAAGCTTCTAGTGAGACCGATAGCGTCCTGTCAAAAAACTAATGCATTTCTCCATAGCCCGGTTATTCGATCGAAAATCTCTGATAAAATCTCTGGACACGCGGTGCGTGCGTGAAACCGGTCTTCAATTGCGTTGACACGGTTACGTGAAAATCTCGAAAAACTGACGGTTCTAGATAAGTCATTACACGCATCGATCGTAAAGAAGGAGTACAATAGTATATAGCCTTACCTCATAAACCACGCATCAGTATACATTTAAATCATTTGTAGATGCGTTTACTTAGTGCGGGAAAAAAATCGTCTCATGCATGGGTTCGTTCTTCGATTGCGATTTGGGTCTCGAAGGTTTGACGATCGACTGGACGCACTTTCAGCGAAGGGTGGACATGCCTTTAGCGAAGGTTTTGACGCAATTTTGACGCAGTTCTGATGTGAGAAAGCATTCACGCTTCTCTCAACTTTTTTTAGGAATGGATGGTATTATTTATTTATTTGTTTATTTAAATGGCACCTAAACACCCTCACTGGGAGGGTATAACATACGGTGTTGGGGCCACTGAACAAGGCAAAACAAAGGTATCCACAAAAGTAAACGGAACCCTTGCTGAACAGAAGTCTATAAGCTGGAGTGGCCAGCAACGGCAATGAGATATCCATAGCACGCTTAAAATTGCAACCGTGACTGTACGCACATATCCAGCCCTGGTTTTATGACGGCCAAGAAATAACAAGGATAGAAAAAAATTGCCGGGTGCGGCCCCGCGCTGGCACCGAAACATAGTTCGCGGCAATACGGCTCTTACGATGAACAAAACTTCACTGCACCTGAGCGTTGTGTCTGTTTTAATGTCGACATAAAACAATTGCCGTAAAACACTCCAGGCGTCTCTCCACCCGTCCCCCCTTTTTTTAACACGAAAGTGTTTTATTCCAGGATACACAAAGATTTCAATGACGTCATATCCGTCACGGAACTGACGCAGTTCAACGAAGCAAGCGGCCTGTAAAAGGTGTACCCCTGCACACAGGGTCTTGGTGCGGGGAAGCAACCTTTAGTACTAAAGAGTACGTTCTAGTACTAAAGAGTACGTTTTATGCCGGTGTACACCAAGATTTCACTGACGTCATATCCGTGACGGAAATAATGCTAGTACACCTTTGTCGAAGCGACCCACCAGCAGAAAGCGACCCACCAGCACCAAGCACACCCACCAGACAGCCGCCGACCCGCAAATCATGCTCAGCTGCAGATTTTGCTGCACATTTCACTTTCGTGTTTTATCAATTCCTATGACAGAGGAATCAACCACAGTTTTTTCGTTGTCAGACCTGTACGCGAGGGCAGTGAACACGTGCTGTGCGTGCAGCCTCGTTTCACGACACGTACGAACATTTGTCGTCTGTGCGGCCCTGACGCATGCCTTCACAGAATCTCTCTGACGATGTATGTCCTTTGTCCATGACAGTAGTTTGTACTAGGCTGCATAAATTTTATCCCTAGTTCTATATACCGCTCCATTGTGGGAGTTCGACGGTGAAAAGTGTGCTAGTATTTTATTTTTTATTTTTTTTTTGTTCTCTTCGCATTTTGGAGTACCAGGTCAGTTAAATGTGCGGCAGACTTATTTCTAAGCTTAAATTATTTTCACCAAACGTCAGCAGCGCCCTCGATCCGAGATGTCAGCATACCATCCGATTGTCGTCGTGCCACCATTCGTGCCGTATGGCGACCAGTGCGAGCCGTACGTTTCTTACATGACGTTAAGAAATCGGTTGGTGATAACCGAAAGCCCGCAAAAGTAAGAGGGGGGCAAATGACTTCCCTAAGTTTGACTTACCCACAGGCTCAAACGAACTACAAATTGTAGACCTTAACACTAGTTGCACACAGTACCCCACTTTAACCTTTCCTCGCCCTTATCTCCCCGTAAACTCGACCTGGTAGGAAAGTTCAACCTCCAAAAACTGATATCATTTTCTTCGTGTAAACCCCGAGACACCTCCACATTTATAGATGGGTATTACTGGCGCAGTTTTGTGAAACTGGCAAATGACGTCTCATCGCTCTTGATATAAAACCGCCTTCGTAGGTGTTGCAGGAAAGCTTCTAGCCGGTAAACTCTCAGCAATCGGTCCCTTCCCTCTTAGCGACATGCATGTTAGTTGAGAACGAAACCAACAAGCCCATGCACACCAATAAATAGTAACACAAAGTAAACCCTTTGTGGGGCCTGTGGTCTTCTGTGCCATTGCATGCCACCTCTGGGCAGTTTCAGACCTGTCAATGCGGTAAATCTCATCTTTAATTCAACTCGTGGAAACGCGGGTATTCGCGGTCGTAAAAAGTGGCCTTGGATGCTTTCGGAGCCAACGACAAGAAAGCCACCTTCCTTTGACTGAAAAAAAAAAAAAAAAAGTAACGAACGCGCACTAGGTCCTCGAGTCTTCCGTAGCGGAAAGCAGTGATTCGTGGTTCTGCGCTTTCCTAACGGCACCCAGTCTTAATTCATGCATTTTAGTTTGTGGGTAAGCCCGGAGTTATAAATGCAAAAAACGACGAATAAAAAAATGGTACTTTAAACTTCCGACGTCATCCGACACTTGTAGTTGACATCACAAGCTACGTATAGCAAAATTGATGATACACAGCTCTCAACCAATCCACCCAGGGACTGCGTCTAGGTCACCGGGACATTCTCCAAACGGATATAAAACAAAGTGACTACAGGCGTTGGGACTTCAGAGAACATTTCCGTTGCCACGTTGCGCAGTTAGAACCCTCTCGGCACACCTCGTAGCTTCGGCCCTGCTGCAAGCAGCTTGTGAAATTGACTATAGAATCCTAGTCACATAGCATTGCGGCGCGCAGTTTCAGGCCCCACAATGCGTGGGAAAGCGGAACAAATTGTATTTCCATGAAATCGTTTTCTTCACGCAACTGGAGGCGAAAGAATATGAGTTGGCCCGCGCTTGCCCGCGCATTGTGGGGCCTGCAGTTGTGCACGGCATTTAAATGTGTCTGAGGTTCTACATTGAAGCAAGCGCTAGACAGCACGGGAGGGCTTGGTATGCTCCTCGCGTGTGACATAAAGGCGATCGATGGCTGAGCGACCCTGCCATTATGTTGTATGACGGAGAGATCTGGGCCTTGTTTAGTTATCGGCAATAGCCGTGACCTTCTGCACAGTTCTTTTATTTATGGCCATTTATGAAGGGCCATTATTCGTTATTTGAAAACTTTCCCCAAAAACAATTATACAGAAATCGACCGCTAAAAACACTATATTGTCACGGGAAGTTTGCCTTTCATGGTTAGGTCGTTCACAACGAAGTATAAACGATAAAGGATAAATATTTCTGGTCTGCTGTCGATACAAGGGTTTCCACGGGAGGGACATGGACAGGCGCATGTTTGTCTGCTAAAGTGAAACTATTCATTTCAAGTGTCAAAAAAAAAAGTTCCTGCATTTTTGCAGCCGCCCCTTCCCATAGGGACGATTTCCCCTGCAAGCCGGGTGAACTTTCCAAGCGTTGTAGTCCCACACAAGGGCCGAGCGCCAGGCCGGGAAGTCGCTTGTACCTATTTTACCAATAGGTGCCCGGCGTCACCAAGGAACACGAATTCACATGGTGCCTTCCACAGCCACGGTGGACGCTCAACTCGCAACCGCCTGTGGCAGGACATGCCGCCAGACAGACTCTTTCACCACCGGCAATGGCGCAACACGGCATGATAGCGGGGGGCCCCGCCAGATGGACAAGGGTCAGGGGCCCCTCGCAAGGGTAAAGGCAGCTGTCAGGCGTGGATTCCCCTTTCAAGGGTCCGCACTCGACTAGGGACGCCTGTATCCATTATAGAAACCGGTGGGTGCCCGGCAGTGCCATGATTCGAACCCAGTACCTCCCGCATACGAGGCGAGTGCTACACCTCTGAGCCATCGTTGCGGTTAAAAGTAATTATCGCAAAGCCATAGTCGCTACTATTGCGAAATAATGAGAAAGAAATTCGGCAGCCCTCGACATTGAGATGCGAAGACTGACGAAACAGCGGAGCTGGCGATCAACACTAGCTTTAACTTGCCTTTTGCTGTAGCTGTAACTCTGCGTTTTCTATAGCTTTTCTATGCCTCTAATTCTACTTCAGGAGAGCGCACCTTGGTAGGTCTGCCCATCTTATCGGTAGATCTCTCACTGATTCCGCCGAGCGCATGCCGTCTCTCTCAAGTTGGAGAACAACTGCACGGCAGAGCTTACGTCGTAACTACGCGCAGCCAATCCCCGACGTGCGCCTCCCCACCCCAAAATCTGCGCAACGGTGAGCACTCCCCACACCTACTCGTCGGCTCCTTGCCTCCTCGCCACTTACCCTCACACGTCTTGGCCTAGCATTTTTCCGCCTATCCACTTTGCTGCGCCCAGTTTTGAGCGACGCCCGGCACGGCTAGCTGGAACGCAAGGATAAACAGCTCCGCTGTTAAAATAAATACGTGTAAATTATCTAACCACGTGTGTGATGCAAATTTTATACAGCTTCGACAGCTGGTCGAAAAGCTCCTAATTTTTGGCCAAGGCTTGACCTCCAAACTTGGCGTCGTTACCGCGTACAAGGCACACTCCACTTTTCGCCCGATGATTCGACGGACTCAGCCTAGCTACTCTGAGAAGATGCACTCTTTCGCCTTTGTCTTGTTTAGGGACGCTGCTTAGCGACGGCTTGCAGCTCCTGCGATACGGCTATCGTTCCGGTAAGCTGTCGAAACCGCACGCAAGGGGCCAACTGCCGCCATCTCGCACGGCAGTTCCTGAAGTTCAACGGATGCCAAGAGAGCCGAGCGCGCCGATAAGCGCCCTTCCGCTCCGCCTTATCATTCTGGCCGGCTTTGTAAGTCCCTGCTGGGAACCAAGCAGGAACGTCGGCATGACTCCGAGCAGGAGTGCCTGCTTCGTGGGCTGAAAATCCAGTCCGCTATCCTGGAAACAAAGCGCACCTCTACGACCCGAACGAAAAACATCCCGTACAATCACCCCAAGGTGTGAAGACACCTTGGGGTGATTGTACGGGACAAGAGCGGCTGTCCACGGGCGGCAATGCAATTTTTAAGATGTTGAATTTTTTTGTTTAACGCGCCGAGTCTACACCTGGCCTATAGGCGAGCCGTGGTGGCGTGCTACAAATAATTTAGGCCACAAGGGGATCTTTACTATGCGCTGAAATTTCGACACACGGGCGTTTTCGCTTTTCGCCTCCATCAGAAAAACGGCCACCGCGTCCTTGAGGTCCCTGCGCCACCATGGTCTCTGGTTATGCAATCCTGACGATTATTCAAGTACTATATTCCACGCGGTATTAAGTGCAGAGCACTATAGGCGCTCGCCTTGTCGTCCTAGCTCGCTCGCTCGACCCAAGTATATGGAGCACCAAGGCGGCGTCCCGGGGTAACGCTGTTCTTCGCGGCGTATCCCAGAGGCTTCGAAAGCCGAGTGGTTTATATAGTCATAAGCGTTCGAAACTCTTGAAACGCTGGCGCTTGTAATACATCTTCCCGTTGTTTAGCGCAAAGGAAACTATAGGTACATTTGGGGAAAAATATGCGTAACTAACCGGCAGCGCCCGCGCTCCTTTAGTTAAGGACGCCCGTTGGGTTGGTTTTTAAACGCAAAATGTGGCAGTGCAACGCCGGCACGTGCGGGGAGAAAAGCACAAAGAGAACAGAACTCCCGCTGGCGCAGTTTTAGGCAGGGGGCACACGAGCACTGCGAAGGCGGGAAATTTGAATTGCATGGGGTGGTAGCAGTAAGCGGAAAACGGCGGTACAGCCCATTATGGCGAATAACTGCTCTGCACTTCCGACAGCTTTCACATCAAGTGGAACGGCTTTAATTTTTCTTACTATTGTCGCTTTTAAACGGAGAAAAAATTAGAAAAGATACCTCAGAGAGTTCGTCAGTGAAAGCGAAGCATATGCAGTAAACCACCGTCGTAAGAAAATCGCTTTATTCGAATTTTCACTTTATCGGAAGCCTTTCACGGTCTAAACTTCATAGCAGGGAAAGCAAATCATACCCGCTTTGAATGAAGTATCGTTTATAACTTAGTCATTTTTTTCTCCCCAAGACTCTTGCGCAAGTCGGGTTTCAGAAAACGAGCTTGTGTGATATGACAGTACGAGACTTTTTTCACGAGCTCCAACATACGCCAAGGCAATGAAGAGACATATGCAAGCAGAATACAGTCAAACAATAGCCCCTACATAAGGTTATTGACACCCGTAAAATATTGCGACAAGCACTAGGCTGGGTTTTATGGGTGCCTTGCGAAGCCAGCGGCTGCGTGTGAGCAGCGTTAGTTTTGTCGTGACAGGCAGTCTTGAAGACACAAACGGTTCAGCCATGCACAAGCCATAGAGTGTCTTACAATATACACTAGAGAGGAATCTGGCGCTAGCGTCTATGCGGATCATATAAAGGCCGTCTGTGTCGTCATGGACCACCATTACATCATGCACTCGCCTTAGTTTCGTCATCGGCTTGGACTGAAACGTTTACTGAACGCAAATTTAAGCAAAGTGCCCCAAAAACAAGAATAATAGTGTAATTTGAAAATAAAAAAGGCCATTTTAAATCTAAGGAAAAAAGAAGTAAAGCGCATTTTTGCCAGAACGATTGTGCCGCTGAGGCCAACGTCGTAGTTACGAACAATGTTAACTTTGGGGTGGGGGGGGGGGGGACTGGGGACTCATTAGAGACTCATTGTATTATTTTATAATTATTTCAGATAATAAGTTGTTTGAAGAGTTTGTAATGTTTTTTGAGCGTGCCTATGAAAACGTCGCCTTCGTGGTGAATCGGTGCACCGACCGTCAGCTACAGTTTAACAAAACCTGCCGCTAGGCGAGTTGGTTTATACTTGAAAAAAAGAAAACGTGGCGTTAAGCAGTCGTGGGCGATGACAAGATAGGACGGATACAGGCGCCCGTATCTGACGTATTTTGTCTTCGTCGAAGGGTCGAAGTGCATTTTGTTTCTTTTTTTCGTCGACTACAAATTTCGCGGTGGCATATTACCCGCTCAGTCATACGTCCTTTGACTGCGGCCTGACCGACAGCAGGTACTATAACGCACTGCCTGCTGTTTAACCGAGGACGGTTACCACAGAACAGGAAGGATTTAGGCTTCCTCGTAGCTCGTAGACGTGATAATGCATAGTGAAGAAAGCAAATCCCAAAAACCGCTTAGGAATCCAATTGTCATGCCAAGCCCAAGCCAAAAGCGGGGGTCTTCCCATACACCCCCATGACGACATGGCTTACCGGGCGCAATTTCCCATCTAGTATACTTACTAAAAAACTCTACGGCACAAGCCAAACGATGCAAAACGGCTCCTGGTGATACGTCGGTGAAACAAAGAAGGTACGAAGAGGAAAAAAATTAGCCGAATATACTGCTCCCTTCGCTGCAAATATCATCGAAAGGCGATAGTCTTCCGCTGCTTTTGCCACTTAAATGCCTCTCTTCTCTCCCGCCCTTCCCTCCCTTTCGATCCTTCCACGCTAAGCACTGAAAGGTTTGCTAAAGTAAATTCAATTTTCCCGCGTTCCACTGCTCGCGCCATCTACTGGAACCTTTTGTCACCGTTAAACTGGGAACACTGCAACGAGGTCCTGGCTCGCTTGAGTTCTTTTTGTATTTATGGCTCGAAATATTGTTTTCAACGCATATTGTTTATTTGCTGCAGCAAGTATCAAGCACACACTAATTTTCAATTAAAACAACACTGCGAGTGCCAGCTGTGCATTGATGTTTTGCCTCAACTATGCCTAATATTTTCTTTTTGCTCAACAATGTTGGCAAGTACGAAGGATAATTCAAGATTTGTGGTTCGGAAAGGCTTTGGCTATATAAACCTCTCGTTCAAAAATTCTCAACTTTTGGCCGGATGACTGAACCGAGGGACAGGAAGACAGAGCAAAATTTTTGGGCCTAAGTAGCCCAAGAAAAGAGTACCGTCTTTTAAAAAGAAGGCCGTAGCCCCTGCACTGTTTTACCAACATGCCGCGCAACCAACTAGCCCTTTAGTTTACGTGACCAGGTATTCACCCTTTCGGCCCTGGTGTAGTCAGTTGACGACGTCACACAAAATATCGGCTGCTGCCCGAATAGCAAAACCAAAACCGCTGGTTTTCTGGCGAAGAAATGTTCGAGGATTCCTCTGGCGATAGACATCGCTATTATTGCGTTTTCACAGAGTTGGTTGCCATAAAAATACAAAAATCTTATGGAGAGAAGGCCTGACAAAGGGGCGGGCAAAGAAATTGGAATCCTGGTTTCTCAAAAAGTCTTCAAATCTGTTAATACTTGCGTTACCAGATTTTTTTCTGTAAGTACAGGTTGTTATGGCTTCTAAGACAATAAAGATTTGTTCTTCTCGAGAAAATTTATTTTCCCAAAGGCGTAATGAATTTTAATGCCGATAAATTAATAAATACTGGCAATATCGGCTGAATTTATGTTTGTAAGCTTACTGGGCCCTAAAATTTAGGAAAACACAGAAAATCAATTACAGCAAAGCCACTTATAGCTCTGCTCGGCGATAGTAGATGTCCGTCCGTCTACGCGTGCCGTCGACACGAAAAAAAAATTGTGCCTCCAGTTTCGCGAGAATTCTCTGTAGCTCCAGTCTAATACAAGCAATGTTGGGAAAAAATCATCCAGAAATTGGCCGCTAAGACGACTCCAACACCGCGCCTAGTTTCAGTAGCTTGTCATAATTTAGTTCACAGTATAGCTCTAAACGGCACACAATTCCCGTTTGCCGTGAATACACGGCCGTCCACGGAGGAAGTACGGCTAGACTTGAAACGGCTGTGATTCTTGTTTTATAAAAACTATCCTAAGTATCCCAAAACTAATTACATGTTAATTAGCCACTAAGGTGACTAAGATTGAGCCAAGTTTCGTCTCCTTTTCATAATTAGTACGTAGCTCGCAGCGAACTTGTAAACATTGTGCAATTGCCGTCTGCTGTCAGTACATGGTCTTCTACGGAAGGGAAATGCACAGCCCCATGTTTGTCTGCAGGATAAAACTATAGGCCTTCCAAGTTTCCTTCAACTAATTCGGAAGTATGCTCAATCGCAAAAAAAAAAAAACGCGTTTTTTTTTTTTCGTGCATGAATGCGTAGATTGAGGTAGAACACACCACAGCTTCGCTGCCTGTCGTTCTTTACAGAGTTGAAGGGCTGATGATGTTTTGTTTGTTGTTGTTGTTGTTTTTTGCTAGAAATAAAGATTCTATCGCTGAAAGGGTTAAAGATAGACGCTATACGGCAGCTCAAGAAAATAAGACCCTAACCCACGTGCCCTTGTATAAGAGTGACGACTAAACATCCTCTCGGGCCGAACAACGTGCGTAGAACGTGCGGGTATCAAATAACGAACACTTACTATCATACATTGAAATCAAACTTTTTCGTGAAGCCGCCAGGCGCACCTGCTCCCCGACCGACGCCCAGGTTCTCTGGAAGGAAGCTTCGCGCTATGACACGAACCGACCACGGCGAGATGTACTTGCGGTAGTAGAACGTGCGTCGTGTACAGGTGCATCCTCGACAATAAGCCCGTAGACGCGAGAGCGAGCGGGGCTCACGATCACCGATGCGCCCGACACAAAAACAGGTGCGCGTGCGTTAGATTTCTTCAGTTCGCGCCAGCATACGAAGAGTGAGAAGGCGCCGAAAATAAGTCGGCGTACTCGTTTGCCCGACAGGGAGAACTGTAGCAGCCACTTGATACTCCAAAAGGAACGCGTATTTTTCCTCGCGTGACTCGATCGTTTGGCTTCTCTCAAATGCCTCTACTGGGAAACGGCCTGCGGTGGAAACAAAAATCTGGGGACACTGTGAATGCGAAAGCATGAATGTTCAACTGAACGCCCGGAGAGGCAAAATTTAAATGCAATTTTTTTGAGCCACTGCAAGCAGTTTGTCCATGTAAATTCGCACTAGTCCTGTTTATCCCCTGTAACGTCTGGCGTTCCCTAGGGAACGGTCCTCGGACCATTACTGTTTCTTTTTTACATTAATGATCTGCCGTTTACTGTCTCATCTAACATCAGTCTTTTCCCAGGTGACTGCGTAGTTTATCGTCTAATACTAACCTTTGACGATATTACTATCCTTCAAAAAGACTTATTCAATATCAGAAATAGTGCCAGAAATGGCTAATGACAATTAGCGCTAGCAAGTACTCGTTAGTTTCCTTCAGCCGACGTCGTAATTATACGAAGTCGACGTATGTCTATAATAACGCTGCAATAGCTGCCAGTGACTTATTAAAGTGCTTTAGCGTTTCCCATGATCTAATTTGGAACCATCGCATCAATTACATCCCAAAGTCTGCTAACCATGCCCTCGGCTTTTTGCGCAGAAATCTGTTATCCGCTCCGATTACAATTAAATTATTAGCGTACAAAACATTTGTCTTGCCTGAATTAGTATGCGCCAGTGCTGTCTTTGACTCACAGCAAACTAACCTTACCAACTCCATCAAATCCATACAAAATCGTGCTGCTCGTTCATTCTATCCGTAGTCTTTTTCCGCTCCAGCATCTCAGCATTGAAACGCCAGCTCCACCTGCCCTCATTGGAATCCCGTCGCCACATTGAATACGCTGCCAAACGTCTTGGAGCAGCGTGCACATCCTTGTATGCGCTGCGCTCTATTTGTAACACTTCGGATAAAAAAAACTGTTGTATAAAAGTTTAGGAGATTTCATTATAAAATACAGAATTACAATATCCGGCCTTGCATCATCTGAGCTCAATATTCTGAACAATATCCTCCATAAAATTTCCTACAACCTCGCTTATCGTAAAAACGTCCCATGGTGAACCAATGGGCGAAGTTATAAAACAATTGGATGTTTTACCTATTGGGAAGCAATTTATGTTTGACACTTTGTGTAAACAGTTCTATCAGACCAATTTAATGTTGTGAATGTTGGAGCTAGGTCTCTAAGAAACATTGAAAAGTTCGTATATCCACGTGTGTGCAGTTATTATGGTAAAAAAAAATTGGTGCCTTTTATGGCCCACCTTTCTTTAACACAATTAAAACCGAGCCAGCAGTCATTAGTATTAAACAGGTAAAAACAGTTTTGGTGTCATTTATTGCAGATATTGAATGGGCGTATTGCGCTGTTTTGAATGAGGGTAAAACCATTAGAATAATATTTTGTACCAGAATTGATTAAAGCTAGGCGGGATAAGTCAGGTGACGAAAGGTGCCGAGGATATAGTCTTGTCACTTCTCACCGCGGAATCCGCGCGCGCAGTGCATACTGGGTACTAGGTGCGCACGAGTTAACGGGAGCAGTGTTGGGCTGCACGCACGCGTTTCGTAAGGAACTTGCACTTGTGTAAAGAGAACAATGTGCCTATTACGACCGCTACGTGTGATATACACAAGGCCGGATGAGAAGAGTCCGCATGGACATAGTTACAGGCTTTGCGTGGTTGAATACTCTGCAGTTGAATCTCGTTGTAACGAACACTGATATAGCGGATTATCGGCTATAGCGAACTAAATACAAACTTTGGTTGGTCACGCTTTATTTTAATGACTCTTATTCTTTTATAACGAAACTGAAACCATGAGAGCCGCGCGCGATAGCGGATATAAAGAAGAAATCTTTGACCAGGAGGCTGAGAAGTTACTTGGAAAACCCCCACCGTAGTCCGAAACTACAGAAGTATAAAGGCCCTTTCGTTCGTGGACACTATGGAAAACTTCAGCCTACTCAGTGCTGCGAGTAACCACCAGACGAAGATCACATCCTTCATCAAATAAATAAGGACGCAGGCCTGTTTAGTCAAGTGAACGTTGTTCCGTTGTAATTTAACGTACCCGTGTTCCGGTTCACTGAGCTCGAAATGCGACAAGGAGAAAGGTAAGGGTTACCTTGTTTATAGTGGGTTAGAAGCCTTAAAAATTGCATTTTTGAACCAGTATTTTTGCGCGAACCAGATTGTCCATTTGTTATAGCCGATTTTTTCCTCTACTGTTACAACGAATGTCGGTTATAACGAACTTGTTTGTTCTCCCGATACTACTTCGTTGTTACGAGCTTCGACTGTATTTCTAAGGGAAGGCAGTGTGATAGCGTCTCCCTTTTGCTTCTTCCTCGTGGAAGAAAAGAAGGAAAGTAAAAAAAAAGCAGCTCAGGAAAGGCAATTAGGTTATGCAGGTTGACTAAACTTGACAATGCAGGCAGGGTGTAAAAATGGGTCACGTATTTGCTTGCTTCGCGGCAAATGTGGTCGAAAGACGGTAGTGTTCTCCGCCACCACGTCGTTACTGCTTCTCCTCCCCTCCCCCCCCTCCCCCCCAATCGTCACACTCTTCCCCTCACCTCTCGTCTTCCCACGGTGAATGGAATCGAGGTTTGTTTATTTCAATTTTCCCTCGTTCCCACTGCACGCGCGTTATCTGCTGGCTCAGCGAGCATATTTTTATCATTTTGTTATGAGTTCCGTTTGGAGAAACGCGAGCCGAAATTTCTCTGTGCTTGTTTGTTTTTATCTCGCCTCTCTCCAACGCCGCTTTTTAACGCGTAGTGTATTAATTTTATAATTTGAGTTGTTTGAAAAGCACTCGAGCGTGCACGCTTAATTGGAATGACGCTAGAACGGTAGGTTATGTACTCACATTTTGTCTCAAATATGACTGAAGTTTCCCTCGACAAAGTTGAAATGAAATTACCGATTCGAATTAAATAAAACTGAAATAATTCATAAAAAAACGATGCAGAATAAAATATAGCGCGATTAACAAAGTATAAATCAGAAATGTAACTTTTTAAGAGGTGTGCTCAGCTCAAAAACATTTAACACCAACACGTACAGTCTTGAAAAGTGTGTCAAAGGCAGGGGCTTCTGCGAGAGCTTCTCGAGTGGTAAATAATTTATGGCCCTTGATTGAAATAGCGAAAAATCGGCACGGCATAGCGCGGTGATATGCCGTGCGCTAGCGTGCTTGGTTTGAATATAAGAGTTCCGCCAGCTGGGCGCTTCAATATCGCTAGTTTTACTTTGAATTGATTGATTGATTGTGGGGTTTAACGCGCCGACGCAACGCAGGCAATGAGGCGCGCCGTAGTGGAGGGTTCCGGATTAATTTTGACCACCTGGGGATCTTTATCGTGCGCCGAAATCTCGTACACATGGGCGTTTTTGCTTTTCGCCTCCATCAGAAAAGCGGCCGCCGCGGCCGGGAATCGAACCCGCGACCTCGTGCTCAGCAGCGCAACGCCTTAGCCACTGAGCCACCGCGGCGGGTAGTTTTACTTTGAAGCGTTCAAAGACCAACCCGGGTGAATTCACACGTAAAATCGTGGTTACGTGAATGTCTCGGCACTCTACAACTTTGCGTGTGAATGAATAAAACTTTACGCAACAGCAAGCGCGTTCTCCGGGCGCTTTCCCGGTGGGAGGTTTCCTTAGTCCAGGATATACTTTCGTGCTCTTGCTGGCGAGGTGGGCCCTCTCCACCACCTGGACAGCCAGGGCCGAGCTGGTTCACAAGTTGGGGAAAGTAATAGAAAATTTTGTGGCCGGGTTCATTGATCAAAAAAGTCGACCAAATTTTTGCTCCAGACAGAAGTGTAAAAAAGTAGGGTAAAATGGTAACCAGCTCCCTCAACTATTTTAGTTTGCCTTGTCGCGAGAAAATGCAACATCCCTAATTCTATGCATTGGTCCAAGTTATGTAAAAACCCCTGTGTATTTCTTTTCAAAGTCTACAGAATGATTAATTAATTAATTAATTAATTAATTGATTAATTGATTCATTGATTGATTGATTGATTGATTAATAACTGATTGATTGATTGATTGATTGATTGATTGATTGATTAATAACTGATTGATTGATTGATTGATTGATTGATTGATTGATTGATTGATTAATAACTGATTGATTGATTGATTGATTGATTGATTGATTGATTGATTGATTGATTGATTGATTGATTGATTGATTGATTGATTGATTGATTGATTGATTGATTGATTGATTGTACGGTTTTACCCGCTAACGCAACGCAGGCGATGAGGCGCGCCGTTTTGTACGGCTCCGGATCAATTTTGACCACCTGGGGATCTTCAACGTGCGCCAAAATCTCGTCGTACACACGGGAGTTTTTGCTTTTCGCCTCCATCAAGAAAGCGGCCTCCGCGGCCGAGAATCGAACCCGTTACAGTCTTAAAAAAAAAAGAAAAAATGGTTAATCGTGCGTGAAAGAATCGTTTTGTGTGCTTGCACGCATGAAATCTTTCTGGCTCGCGAGTAATGATTACGCACCGACAATACCTTCTGTTTGCATCCAAGGGCGTAAATACGAGGCGTTATAACGTGCTTATATCCAGCAGAGTGTTCGCTTGCAGGCGTTCTGTGTGCCAGCGTGCCGAAAGCTCGTAGCGGTTCTCAAGGATTCGCAACGGTCAGCGTAGGCTTAGCACCAGTCAACACCGTGCGCGTTGAGCAGATCAACCGTTTCGTGTCGTGCCTGCACGCGCGAGCAGCCTGCCAGCACGATGGAAGGTTGTACAGTAGTCCCGTAGTCAGGTACCCGGTCTCCCCTATAGGTATCGAGAAGGTTCGAGGTGGTTAACAAGGGCGGCGCGAGTACAGCTGCCAGTGTCCCTTTAAATGCGTAAGCTTGTCTATTCGGACTCGACGGGTAAACCCGTCTGTCTGTCTGCAACGCTTATGTGCAATGCATTCACCGCCTGCGATAATGTTATTAATTAAAGATGCCAGGTCCTTCATGCCTTAATATAATACCAATGTTACCCTGTAAGAAATGTCTCCCCAGCAATACATTTCTGTAATGTAGTGAAGCCAACTCTAAAGGGGCTCAGTGTATATCGCTCGCACACATGCGGTTTAACGGAGGTATTTACTAAGATGCCCTAGGACATACCTATGCTTCAGTATGGGACTGCTCCAAATGCCACAAGTTTTCTGCTTGAACTCTTACGTAGGGTCATTATCCTTGCCACGGCACGCCCCACTACACCCATATGACGCCTGGAAAATTGGCTTCCCAGCAAAGTATCTGTGTATAGTAGCGAAACAGACTTTAAAAAAGGCTCAATGCGTGGCGGGGTGGCTGACGCATTTATACAACAATTCATACTTGGGAGTTCCTGCATATTTCTATATACAGCCGCAAAACCACGCTGCCATTGTGTGAGGATCTCACGGCGACGTCGTGCGTACCAGGTGTTATTGCTTCCACCAGCTTGGCAGAATACCCCCACGTGTGTGGCTGCATGGACGCGCTCACTTAAGTGGGGCGGAATTGAGTGGTGACCCATAGTGGTAAAACAGCCCGCAAAAAAAACCAGGACAGAAGGAAGAGGACAACAACACGAGCGCTGTCCTGTTTTTTTTTTTTTTTTTTGCGCGCTGTTTTACCACTATGAATCTGTACCAACTGGCCCAGTTCGCGGCACTTTTGAGTGGTGACCATTTTATGTCCGTTTCAATTCGTGACAGAGCTCCGGCGTGTGCGCGGCCTCTCACTTGTGCGCATATACCAACGCCCCGTGCCTTGGTGGTTTTGCGTCATATCCGTATCGCCGGATGTGAAAAGAAAAAAAAAACTGGGAATTCCGCCCCGGAGTTGTTCAACACACGGAGTTGCGAGAGTCTCACAGGCCCGGTGTATCAAAAAGCGACCCCTTATTTCCCCCTGGGTTACCGGAAGTAAATATTTCCCTTCCGTCTGTCGGCAGGAGGTTGCACGAGCAGACGGAGAAGCGTGATTATTAGAACAATACCTAATCGCTTAAATGAAAAAAAAATATTTTTATCAGGGAAAACGGTCTGATTACGTCAAAAAGAATACAATTTTTTTTTTATCCGGGTGCTCATTTCTGCTGTAATTTTATTTTTGTTCTCCGGTAGACGCTGTTCCGGTGGAGAAAAATTATCTCACAAGACAGGGGCAAGGTTGTACCGTACCTCTTTCTAAACTTGGAAAGGAACGCGTGTCTTACACCCTTCTTTGCCTAAAGGCCTGTTCAATTCTGGCAAAAAAGTAAGAATTCGAATTTGTTGGATGAATAAACTTATGTGAGCGTCGAATGGTAATCCTTGTGCACAAAGATTATGACAATGCGAAAACAAAAAATTCATCTCGGCTTTGCTGCGTAGTGTAGGTCGTCATTCTCCTCATCTTTTTTATTACCTAATATTTATATCTTGACTATTCACGTGCTATTTGTCATTTATTGTTTGCCTCGTGCTGCTACTGCTACCGAAGTTTTCACGCGGGTCGCGCAAAGGCCAAGCTGCTTTTGGGCAGCTTTTCTTCTCCCAGTCCCCTCAATCTGTACATGTACAGAATGATAAAATTATTTGATAAAACAAACCAAAACCAAATATTGGAGGGCGCTTAATCTTTTGCTTTAAGCGTGGAACGCGACAGCGTACTCGGCGGGGACGAAGGCTCTCCAGTGCGCACGGCACAGACATACGGCAGAGTATTCATCACACGCGCATCAGGAGTGAGCGCGCAACGGCGGATTGAGGTCACTTTATAACTAAAGCGCTAAATTGGGCGAGTCGGTTACTAACTAAGGAATGCATCGTACTAGCGAACGTTAAGACAGAGA
Organism: Haemaphysalis longicornis; assembly: GCF_048455015.1. Taxonomy (NCBI): domain Eukaryota; kingdom Metazoa; phylum Arthropoda; class Arachnida; order Ixodida; family Ixodidae; genus Haemaphysalis; species Haemaphysalis longicornis. The sequence continues at coordinate 46,209,849 of NW_027526422.1, read as the reverse complement.
CAAAACTAAATAGGAGACGAAGCACACGCTAGAAGGAAGGTAAATTTAACTTTAGCAGGAACATTTCTAGTGTGTGTTTCGTCTCCTCTTTCACTTTGTCCCTGTCTTAACGTTCGCTAGTACGATTAATTACTTAGCCACTTTATAGTCCAGCGCAGCGTGTGCGCCACGCAGCGGCGGTTGAGGTCGGTGACGTCAGGTACGTCACATCACGTTAGCGCGTTTGCCGACCCCTTTAAGGAGCGCATTCTACGTAGCGTGCCTTAGCGCACTGCCTCGACGCATGCGCAAATTACACCAGATCACGGTTTCCTTTCCTGCAGCTTGACACGAAACAGCGAGCTAGCCGCACCCTGCCGCAGGCACCGCGCCGGGACGCTAACTCCGTGCATTCCGGATGACAAGGCTGACGTCGCTGGCGCGAAATGAAGCATGATACATCTCGAGCAGAATGCGCCGCCTGCCCGTGCGCAATCTGTCGGGGCAGCGCCTTACGACTCCAGGGATTACAGTCGGAGCCGCTATTGGCGCTAAGATATTTTTTGCTCACGGTCAACGCCGCAGACGACGCCGACTTTTCTGCGCTCCGCGTTACAACGGGGATGGGGTGAACACAGGCGATATATTCCGAGGCGGACTTTCGCAACTGGTATTTATTGCAAACATCTGCTCTTGACAGCGCGCCCGGTACGCCAACGTGGTCGTTTGACGGCGTGCCAGCGTGCGGGGAGGGAAGGGGCTTGTAACGGTTCGCAAGGATTCCCAAATGCTCGAAAGAATTCACCACGAAACACTGCAGTGCAACGCAGGGGCACCGAAAAGAATTTACGAGGGGCGCGGACACTCCAAAGCAAAACTCAACGGGCTGTATGCGTCAACGCCAGTCATTGCGACGGGCGAGCCGACACTTGCTCAAAATTCACTAAAAATTATAAACACCGCTCAGGAGAGACACACGAAAGTAAATTTGCGCTTATTTGAGGAAAAGCATAGCGCATGCATAACCGAGATGATGGTTGATTGTCGGGTTTAACGCGCCGGCGCAACGAAGGCGATGGGGCGCGCCGTAGTGGAGGGCTCCGGATTAATTTTGACCACGTGGGGATCTTTAACGTGCGCCAAAATCTCGCACCCACGGCCATTTTTGCTTTTCGCCTCCATCAGAAAAGCGGCCGCAGTGGCCGGGAATCGAACCCGCGTCCTCGTGTTATGCACAACCGAGAGTACCGGCGTTCTTGTAATTAGGCGTACACGTTAATAAGGGGTCGAAGAGTGGCGACATAGAAGCAAGCACTATAGATCAAGAAGAGCTCTGTCACAACAGGTGGCGCGCGAGCGGTGCGAGCGCGGGAAAATTGAATTGAGCACACCTCCCTTGCATTGATCATGTGAAGAGGCCGAGGGAAGGAGGAAAGATTGACGAAAGGAGGGGGAGCGGGAGGTATACACGGCAATAATGGCAGACGACTACGGTCTCTTGACGGCATTTTCTTCGAAGCAAGCGGATACGCGGTTTTTGTTGCTGCTGTTGCTTTTTAGAGCACTCATTCTGATTATCAGATTTTACTCCTTGTTTGAACATGTTTGCCACATCTCTGCTATGCGCCCGAAGTAGGTAGCCGTCATTATGGTTTGGGCATTGATTGATTGATTGAGGCGCTCAACGCTCCGAAACTACACAGGCGATAAGGCGCGCCGCAGTGGAGGTCTCCGGATTAATTTTGACCACCTGGGGATCCTTAACATGCGCCGAAATCTTAATCACACAGGCGTTTTCGGTTTTCGCCTCCATCAGAAAAGCGGCGGCCGCATTACGGCTTGCTGTTTCAACATTCATGTGCGCGCGCAACTTCAAAAAACGCCGTTTAGCGCCGTGACATTCGCGGCTGTCTGCATCTCTGTAATTCTAGTAGTCCTTCCAAGTTCAACTGACCCGAACATCCGGTATGTCGGCCCTTTCTATAACTGCTCAGATACCATACCCTGGAAATGAGGAGGGAGAAAGGGGGGCTAATCTAGCAGACGCTGAAGAACTCGAACGTCACGAAGCGCGGACGGCGGGGAGAAACACGAGACTTCCGGTAAAGAACGACGTGGCCGTTACCAGGATCCCTGTTTGATAAACCTGGCCGCCTAGACGCACCCCAAGTCGTACTAGAAGGATCGCAGAAATAATAGACATTTTCCAGGTCAAGAAAAGCGCTCGTAGCGGCGAACACACCAAGCACAGTTGGTGGCTCTTTCAGCCATTGTATCTGGTGACGCTGTTGTCCAATATTGCTTATCAAGGGGCACGCCAATGCTTCTAGGCAAGAGCATTGCTTTGCATGCACACTGCATGCGCTCCGCTTTCTTGACTTTATGCGCAAAGGTCCCTCTTTGAGTGCGGTGTTGACGAAGTTTCGCACACTTTCTTATGCCGTTGATTGGCCGTCCGATGAATTAGCGCTTTTGTGCGGCACCCGGATGCCAACCAGTGTCCATTTGGAGTTGGGCCCACGGCCTCCCTGCCGCATCCGCCAGAAGCGGTATCTGCGATAATAGCGAGCTGTCAAAAGTAATGGCGGCGCCTGTAAGCGCATGCGCAGATGCGGGTCGTGGAAAAGGTTCATTACCTGTTGGCTAAAAAAACCCGAAACATACCAAATAGTGCTTATTTTCAACAAGAAAATATACAAATGTCCCAGGAGAACACGCCACTCCACAAAAAAAAAAAAAAAAATCGCCGGTCTTTGTAAAACGTGTTTGAAGCACTGCAGGGGTTGAACCCACGCCGTTAGCGTCAAAACCCACAACTGTGCCGTTACACTACAGATGCCGAGCAACGTGACCGTATCAGTTCAAAAGAATATAAGAGGTGTTCCACGCGAACCGAAAGATGGCGCTAGTGGGGAGAATCTAGGCAGCAGGTTTGTCAAACACGCTACCAGGACGCATGTTGCTAGCCGGCAGCTTACGCTGACCACCGAAGGGATGGCATGTAACACGTGCATGCTCCGACTGTGGCGCGATTTATGACGTACCAATCAGACTGACAAGAGTAGTCGACTTGCAAAAAGCGCCAGCAACACCGACACAAAGTAAAGGGGAAGGGTTCGTTGTTGACAGAACGTGTAACTATGTCGCCGAAAGGTGTGAGTATCATTTCAGACAGATGGATCGATGTCATCTGGGGAATGGCGAGCTATGGAGAACGTCGCTAAGCAGAAGGTCCCTAAGCAGAAGCCCTGATTTTTACCGGCTATGTTCTGAAAGGGCCGCGGATGGGTGTTCAAAGCAAGCAACGGACGGCGGCATCTTCAGGCCCTTGCGTTCTGGCGACAGGGAAACCTTTAGACAGAAAATATAAATCAGTTATGTGAGCGTAAATTTACCGCATTTTCTCGATTATAAGGCACGCTAGATCCTATGGGGCTTAAACTGAAAAAAAAAACAACTTAAATTTCAACATTCTTTTTTCTGAAGGTCGGTTAAATCGGTAAAATACGGTAATAGCTAGAAATTTTGGGCCACGAAGCCACACATAACAGTAGTGTTAAGCGTCTTCTTAACTGACCCAACCGTAGGATAAAGCAAATAAATAAAGCAAAGGCATACGTCGACTCACGTCGATTCATATGTGGCGGGAAAGCCCGTGCTCGGCTCTCCTAGCCTGGCCGAGTCGTAGCCGTAGCAGCAGCAGGGGAGCCGTAAAGATTCCCATCCGGGGCAACTGCGTGCGTCTCGAGAAACGGCGGCGTCGACGCGCGGAGGACAGGGGCGTCGCTGGAGGCGGTTTAGCCGCGGAAACGGAAGCCTCTCCTTCCTGTTTATGTTAACCTCGATGGCAGGACTTCGCCGCCAAGGACACGCACGCACAGCGCGACGACGGACGGGGAATAACTCGCTTTCGTCACCGTCCCCAATGCGCGCGCTGGCCAGCGAGAAAAAGCTTTAACGAGAAACGAACGAGGCCGCCGCGCCTACACACGGCCAAGATAAGAATGCCTCGGTGCTGCCAGGCCACCCTCTCGCGCACTCCGCTTCCCACCACTCAGGCGGCGTAATCCAGATTGCCCTGCACAACTGAACCGGAGTGACCTTTGTAGGATCGCCACCGCAAAAGGAAACCTTGTTTTCGGTTTAAGATCGACGTTTTTGAGCAAAGAAAGAGAGTGGTTTCTTGCTCTGTTCCAGAATGCTCATTACATCCGTCCTCCGGTCCCTTGCAAGCTGGCTTTGCCTGGACGGGAAGACGCCACGCCAAAACGGCGTTACCTGTTAGACCCAAGCATTGGCCATTTTAAGCGGTTTGCTCCACAAGGACGTGAACAACGCCGTCGTCGCCAATGGTCCGGTCTTTCTCTGGAAAATAAATGCTACAGGCGGTGCACACAATAGCCCTTTTCGATTTAGAAGGCCCCGCAAGGTGCGAACTCCAGTCGCGAGATAGACAAAAAAAATTGGACGCGTATCTGGTTGCTTCGCTGCAAATGTCGAAATACGATAGCCATCTGCCGCCCGTGGCACGTAACACCTTCTCCTTTCTCTTTTCACATCCATCAAGCTCTTCCCCTACCCTCTCGCCCCTCTCGTGATGAACGCAATGCGGGTTTATCTCCCTTTTATTCAATTTTCCCGCGTTTGCACTACTCGCACGCCACCTGCTGGTACATTTTGTTCCTGCTGCACTTGGAAGCACGAAACGGCCATCTTTTGTTGCAGCGTTTGCTTTTATTGCGCGTCTCTTTATTGCGCGTCTCTTTTTTAAAAGCGGAGCTGTTGTAGGTCGAGCCTTTTTCGTTCGTCTGCTATAGGTCCTGCGTCACGCAGGGGTATGAGTAGGTTCCCAGACTCACCAATAGATGGCGCGGTGATCTCGCAAGGGCGGGTTCCTCTCCCTCCCGTTAGGGTGGGAGGCGGACGTTTAGCTGCAGATACCTTTCGCGAACCGAAGTATTTGCGCGGCTACGGCGCTGCCGTTCTCAGCCAAGCGCCGTTTACGTTCGAGCGGACACGAAAGAACAAGAGGACCACAGCTCCGCTGTTTCGGCAGACTGCACAGTGGGTGGAACTGTTTTTTTAACAGCGAAACTGTTTAGCAAATCTTTAGAGTTTGGTGTCTGCAGTTAAAAATACCGAGAACGTGCCGAACTCACGAGAACGCGTGCCTCGCGGCGACCGCCCGGCGTCCCCGGCACACGTTTGTCAAGCCAAGCAAGCGTACCTACTTAGGCAGACTGGCCAAGATTGCGGCGACCGAGGGACGTCAACGAAACCAAGAAAATGCCGAGCACTGGAGTGTGCGTGCCACGCGGCGACCGCCAAGCGCCTCCGGCGCACGTTCGTCAAGCCAAGCATACCCATGGCACTTAAAAAGATTGGCCAAGATTGCCCAAAACCAAAGAAAACTCCAGCGGTCGCCGTAATCGCGGCAACAAATGCTCGGAACGAGAAAGGCGCGTCATTGCGTACGCCCCTTATGGGTGATGTCTGATTATTACTGCCAAAAAATGAAGGTAGCCGACACTTAAACAGCATCTTTGGCCTCCACTTTTCAACATGCATCAATACGAATCGTGAAATCAATTCCTTATTAATTGACTACGGTTAGAGGTCACCCACAACGTGAGGTTTCTTTACCGTAGACTTAGTATCGTCGCGTATACTTTCCCCGCATGTGGCAACCCGCGAGAGAGGGGAGGGGTGTGCTTACCGTCCATCTTTGCCCTATAGCAATGTGCCATAAATATTGTGCCGCCTCCTGTCGAATAGTGTCAAAACTTCTCCACTCATAAATCGGCCTATATATAAAAGCCACTCTCCACTCTATAAATCGGTTAGGTTGTCTAAGCTCTTAAACTATTAGTCATTTGTAATCCTAAGGCACTCCCTAAATTTCGCTAACGTAAGCTGAAGCCTTACGTTAGAGAAAAGTACAAGGTACTATCCCCAGCCCGCTTATAACACACACGTCGGGAAATTGAAATCAGTTTGTTAAACAGTATACCCCACTTATAGCGAACCTGGTTATAACGAAATTCTGGCTATAAAGAACAAATCGTCGGTTCCCGTTACCAGATATAGCGAAAACCAGATTTAATGAACTTATTTCCGTTTCTCCAAATGTTCGTTATAAGCGGGATGTGTCTGTTTTAAGTGCAGAGCCCTTTATGGGCTCGCCTTGTCATCTTAGCTCGCTAACGGTCCATGCGACTGCCGGGATCAAGCGGCGCAGCGAGATAACGGACCCAAGTAGAGCCTTCCGTACCGGTGTCAGGGAGTCACGCTGAGGCTTCGAAAAACCACGCGGTTTAAATAGTCATAACCGTTCGAACCTCGTGAACCGCTGGCGCTTGCCATACATCTCCCCGTTGTTTACCGCAAAGAAAACTTCAGGTACATTTCAGGTAAGATATGTGTATATAACCAGCAGCCCCCGCGCTCGTTTAGTTGGAACTCTCGTTGGGTTGGCTTTTACGATAGCAAGCGAAAAAAGCGGCCGCGCAAGAAACGAATGGCGCGTTCGAAATGTCGCAGAAAGGCTCCAGCCGCGAAAGGAAAAAAATATGCGTTCGAAATGACGCAAAGCAGCTCCAGCATACGAAAAAAAAAATTACTGCCCTTCCACTCTGTGAACAAGGATGATCTGCAAAGCTTGACGCAGTCCACGGAGTGCATGAAACAAAACACGGCTATCGTAATTTGCGATGGAGCATTATTCCTAGGCAATTAGGTGAATGAACCTCTGACTGATTCAAGCTTTGTTCTTGCAGATAAACATGGAACTGCCTGTGTCCCTTACTTACTGTTCTTACTGCATCTTACTGTTTTTCTAAGGCCGGGTTCAGGCTGTTGCCGCAACTGTCGTAATAACTTTAATAAATGACGTCATTCACGTCTCAGCCAACGGAACTGCATCACAAACCATTTTTTACGTCCATAGATCACGATACGGGTTGCGGCGGTAATCTGAACATAGCCTAACAAACAAAGCCAATCCGCTCTACCACCAAGGACTCCGGACAGGTGCTATTGACCCGTTTAACGTCCGCGTTTAAATGTCGCACCAGCTCAACGGACATGCCATCCATCAGTGCGGGCATAAAACCTATAGGTGCGCATGCACGCCTCCCCTCCTCCCTCCCACTATTCTCCACTACAAATCTGCGCACCGGCAACCGGTCATGTGCGCGTGCTTAAAAGTAACAGACGCCGTCGAAAATATCCCCTGGAAGCCCTCTGAAGAAGTGATATTGGCTCACGGCGGCGTTCCAAGCGGGCAAGTTCATGTTCATCCGGGAGGGATTCGCCGCTACTCCACGAGCTGTGAACTTCATGCGGTAACGGCGGTGCCAGCAGCTTTCCGTTGTCTTTGCACCCATTCGCGCTTGTGTTCGGGCCAACGCTTCGATTGTTCTCTTATTCCTCCAAATGAACGGCATGCATCCGTCCCATAACGAATAAAAACCTGGAAGCCCTTGAGCTCTATTCTCGCGTACAAAGATGTGTCCGTTTTCCTTCCCCCCAGTATGCATCTTACTGTTTGTGTAAGATGTCTGTGTAACACATCAATCCACACCCGAACAACTCGATTGAGGAGGGCAGCCGACTAACAACATTCAGCCATGTAATTTCGACATCTAAATACCAGCACAACCGGCATTTCATCGGTAGCGGCATGAAGGCTAGCTGTGCGTGCACGCCCCCCTTTTTCAACCCACAAACCATGCACGCATAAACCGGCAACCGGTAATGGCGCGTACTTAGGCGTGAAAGACACCGGCGAAAATGTCGCTCGAAAGGCCTTCCAACTTGAAAAGGAAATATGGGCTCAAGGCGGCGTTCCAACAGGGGAAGTTTCTCTTCTACCCGGTGGGATTCGCAGCTACTTCCCGGAGCGAATATGAGTGTAAACGGCGATGGTGGGTTCCGGTCGTTTTAGGGGGCGGCCTTTTGGAAGCCGTTACCTGGCCTTCGCGGGACCGGCGTCTGTTTATGTTCTCGTAACCGAGTGAGCGAACGCAGCTGTGACAAAAGGAAGAAAATGGAGTGCAGCGTCTAGCGAAGGGTGAAGTGGAGTACGACACGTGCGGCTATCTCTCTCACTGCATTTTCCCTCACACCATTTATGTGTCGCAACCAAGCAGCGCCCATCCCCTGACACTTTTCCCAGAAGCTGTTCCATTCTACGCTAATCCAAACCACGTGACGTTTGCGCGGGTGGTTCGATCAAACACGATATGCAACAACATGCTGGCTGCTGCCTTGTGCGGGGCTAATCCGAACCACGAGACATTTGCGCGGGAGGTTCAAACACGATTTGCAACATGCTGGCCGGCGGCGGCGGCGCACTGCGAGGTAGCAGCAGAGTAGCGCACGCCGCCGTACGTTCTCTGATCGCGCGAACACTTACTGAGACGCAGCAGAGATGCGCCGTGACCGAGAAGACTGCAGCTCGCGCTGCGCACAAATTCCACATTAGGGAGTATAGTCATCATCAGTGCATTTTTTACGCCCATCTGTGCTTCTGTTTATTTTTCGCCATCATCTGATAACCGCACACCGCCGTTAGCTGCGGACTGCGCAACTTGCCAAATGGGCATCGGTGGAAGCGAGGGGAAAATAGTTGTGAAAGAGGTGTCAGCGGTGGTGAGGAGGATCGGAGCCCCGGAGCGGCGCCGAGTAAATCGATGACACCGAAATGAAAACTGCAAGCCTCGTCTCGTTAGTAGTGGGCCGGGTTAGCGCGCCGAATGCCATATCAAAGCTCTTAACGTTCTAGTCGTTCGGTCTTGATTCAAGTCGCCAAAGTTACAGGGTTTAGCAGACATATACTGCTTTACAGTATTAAAGCAAGCACAAAAAGAACACAGTCCCGCTGGCGCAGTTCCAGGCAGGAAGCGCGCGAGCACTGTGAAGGCGGGAAATTCGAAATTCATTGGGTGGCAGCAGTGAGCGGATAACGGCGCTGCAGCCCATTATGGCGAATTACTGCTCTGCACTTCCGTCAGCTTTCACATTGAGTGGAACGGCTTTGATTTTTTTCGCTGTGTCTGAACATAAAATATATATATATATATATATATATATATATATATATATATATATATATATATATATATATATATATATATATGAAACGAAGATTTGTTCTTTATAGCCTGAATTTCGTTAAAACCGGGCAAATAATTAACGCATTAATTAATTTCCGCATTAATTGCCTAAAATTTTTGGAAACTTAATTCAGTGTCTCTTTAGAGACCTTTTCAGGGGCTGCGGCATCCTCTGTTGACTACTTTACGTATCAAAGCCAGGCTGACACTGAAACTAGTCATGTTAGGGCGCCACAGCTCCTTTGGCGAATTCATTGATTGTGGGGTTTAACGCGCTGACGCAATGTAGGCGATGAGGCGCGCTGTAGTGGAGGGCTCCGGATTAATTTTGACCACCTGGATATCTGGGGGACCACCTGCGCCGAAATCTCGTACACACGGGCGTTTTTGCTTTTCGTCTCCATCAGAAAAGCGGCCGCTGCTGCCGGTAATCGAACCCGCGTCGTCGTGCTCAGCAGTAGAACGCCTTAGCCACTCAGCCACCGCGGCGGGTCCTTTGACGAATCCCGGCTTTGCATTTGACAGCTTTCACGTTGAGTGGAGCTGCTTTAACTGTTTTACTTCAACAGGCTGCTGTGATATTCCGCACATTTTCTTTTCGCGAATATCCTTTGCTCATTTCAACTGAAGACCCGCCGCGGTGGCTCATTGGCTAAGGCGTTGCACTGCTGAGCACGAGGACGCGGGTTCGATTCCCGGCCGCGGCGGCCGCTTTTCTGATGGATGCGAAAAGCAAAAACGCCCGTGTGCACGAGATTTCGGCGCACGTCAAGGATCCCCAGGTGGTCAAAATTAAGTCCGGAGCCCTCCGCTACAACTCACCTCACCGCCTGTGTAACGTCGGCGCGTGAAAACCCTACAATCAATCAATAATTTCAACTGAAGGCAAGTTAACAATTTCAGTAGCTGCCAAATGCAGTGCTTCAGGGTGGTGCACATTTCCTGGATGGATGCCTTGGCACTCCGTTGCGGTGTGTCTGTCCTGTGGGACTGTTCCGCCCTCGCAGGGAGCCGTCACCGAGTCAGGGAGAAGCTTCTCAAAATGCCAGCTCATTCAATTCCACCGGCGAGTGCCGAGGGCCGCTTGTTCCCAGGAAGCTATATCCGGCGCACCGGAAGCGAACACACGCCTCCTTGCCTTCCTTCGTCCGGTCAGCTGAGCTGGCGGACTGCGTCTAAACCCCTTCGCGTTTCTTCTCTGTACCCGACAGGAAACCAGAGGGCCGAGGTGTTGTTTTTAATAGACGTTTTTCGCACATGCGCGGACGCACCTCATTTCCTTCGAATATAAAACGTGCTGGGAACCTTAGCGCTATCTTTGCCGCGTGCGTGCATTGGTCCTGTTAGCGCATTTTGCGCTGTTTCTTGTTAAGCGATAATAAATTTTAGCTGGTAGTCCATGCTGTGTCTTTGTGCTCTTCTGTCGTCATGCCTTTTCCGCGCTGTTCGTCTGTCTGATATGTACTAACTGGCCCGCCTACTGGTACTATATGTACTGGTATTATATATTGACACTGCGCCTATGGTGTCGCAGTCGTCATATATAATACCGACAAGGTTGCCATCGATTTAGAAAGGTGCGTGGCAGCTGTCGCTATGCTTGACTCAACAAAAAGGGCTGAGCCAATCCATGTTTAAACAGCGCGGAAGACAGGACAAAGGGAAGAGACTTCACGAGGCAAGCGCTGAGTGACAAATGAATACTTTATTCCCTCTTTGTCCAATCCTTTTTGTCTTGTCTTTCGCGCTGTTTAAATGTGAATCTTACTCAACTTGCCAAACTTCCCTTCCCCGGTAATTATTCACGCATGCACGCATCTTTTGCGGCGACTGGCGTGAAAACAAGGGGTTAAATGTCGTCACCTTCCCTGCTTATTAGTTACTTTCCGTACATGCACGACACATACAGTGACCGAACCCATGTATACACTGATGGCTCGGTAACATCGTCGGGTCCTGCCGGCGCTGTCATTATACCACGACTGTCACTTTCCAGCAAATTCAAGATAGCCAATCTTACAACCTCCACGGCTACAGAACTTACGGCCATTCGTAGCGCTCTTCACACCATCGAGCAAAGTTTGGGCCGCAGATGGGCTATCTTCTGTGATTCGAAAACTGCACTCCAGTAACTCCATGGAGTGACTGAAGTGACTGAGTGACTAGGGCCCTCCGCACTCTTGCCCGGGAAACAGCTATCTCCCAGTAGTCTACAGATGAATTCACATGTGCACGCATTGGTGCCCTTGACCCGCACCTGCAACGTCCCCTTCCACCAGGCCTCCCACGGTCTGACGCAACTCTTCTTTGCCATCTCTGGCTGGGGGTGGCATTCACAAATGCTTACTCGTACTTAATAGGAATGGCAGCAAGGGAGGAGTGCAAAACGTGCGGCACACCGGAGACAATACGCCACGTTTATGCGAGTGCCCACGCTACTCGCCTGAAAGAAAGCTGTCATCAGCACTGAGAAACCTGGACTCTCGGCGGCCATTTTCGGAGGAGAAAATTCTGTGTCACTGGCCTTCTCTGTCATCCGCTCAGAAGGCGTCTAAGGGACTATCACGCTTTCTAGGGGCGACGAACTTAAACTCCAGACTATAGACTGAAAGACTCCAGTGTCAATCAGTGTCAGTGCTTCAGCGCTGGGCACACGTGTCTGGTCCAACTTTTCTTTTTTCCTTTCTCTTTTTTGCCCATTTTCCCTTCCCCACGTGCAGGATAGCAAACTAGGCTCTAGCCAGATTACCTTTCCTGCCTTCCTTCTACATCCTTCCTTCCTTCCCTCCCATTTATGTTGTGTGAGCCTTCTTTAACTTGTTCCGGGTCAGACGATCAGTTGGCAGTGAGCGCAGTGTCGTCGTGTGCCTTTTTGCTTTTTCTGGCTGCATTTCACCACCGCTATGATATTTTCCTTTACGCAGCGCTCTTTTATTGCATTCCCACTCCATTCCACGCTACGGTCGTGAAGGGACGGAAGGGTTTCGGAATCATTTAAACTGAGGTTGCAACTGGACACACAGTTAACACAGCTCTTTGAGGATTCCTCTGCACCCTCGAGCTCATGCATGCAGCAGGCGCGCAGACACGTGTGTTTGTTTAGGCCACTAGCCCATGCCGCCTGTGGGGCTAGGGTGGACCAAGGAGGTTAAAAAAATTGCAATTTTTTTAACCTCCTTGGGGTGGACAAGTTCGCATGGGATACTTCTCCTCAATACCGCTAATGACATTAAAATCCAGGTCTGTCTGTCTGTCTGTCTGTCTGTGTGCGTGCTAATATGTATGCCTGTGTTTCTGTATGTAAGTATGTGTGCATGCGTCCACATTGTGCATGCATGTGGGTGCCTTTACGTATGTCACTTTATCGCGGAGTGCTTTTAACAATTCCCTTCAAACCAACATCAATCCTGATGCTTAACGAATGGTGTCTGGATGCAACTCTGCTATCTCTTGAGTTCAGCGCATAAGCAGAGAAACGGTCCAGAGTCGCCATATAAAGCAGATCAAGCACTACGCGCCCCGCTGCCGACAATGGCTGCGGGCCCGCATAGCGCCCTTGTAAACGTGCACCGGTCTTGAAAGGAACGGGAGAAGCGCCATTCGTTCAGACGGAAGAAACGCGTAAAGTGGATTCCTCGCTGTCCCTGCAGCTCCTCCTTTTCCGGGTGGAAGCCCAATTAAGAATGCGTGCAGACATGTGCGCGGTGCTCTTGAGAGGACTTCTCAATTCAGGACACACGCGCGCGCGCACAGTGGCGCACCGTTTATCGAGTGGACGGCGTCCCTGCTCTAACGCTTCCTGCTTGATAAGAAGTGGGCCCGCCCAGAATCTCGAATGAACCACTTCGGCAGCAATTGTTTCGACACCGTCCTTGGGAACACATGCCGAAAAAAAAAAAAAAACTCAACTGCCATCCGTAGAACCAGAGTAAGCATTGAAGGACTCTGGTAGAACCAATCGACAGGTACGCACGTGCGCTGCAGGGCAACAGCGGTACATGTCGTCTTGCAACTCTCCGATGGCCTGTGAGGCGACCTTTGCCACTCAAGCGGTGTCACACTGTAAGGGCAGTCAGAAAGGCTCCCGCGACGTGTGGTCTTTCTAGATAGCTTCTATTATGGCCGCCCTACTCTTTCAGAATTCAGGAGCAGCAACTGTGGGACTTTGAGATAAAAAGGCAGGAAAGAAAGAAAAAAAAAATGACGAGAGGAATCCGCTCGTTTCGACTAAAAAGACGACTGGAGAGGTCTGTGTTTTGTCGATTTCTTTTTTTTTACTGAAACGTGTGTTCGAAATCCTTCAAATCGTGCGGTTATTCATTGTGCCGCGCTTTAATTAAACAGGAATGAAGGTGAGTCCAGGTGGCCGTAGGCGACAACGGCGTGGCATGAAACACACTGTGCGTCCGCTACTATCCCACCGCAACCAGTTATTTTTAGCGTGCATGCGGTCAAAAGAAACAAAAACTACCCTCGAAAAGTTAACACAAAAAATTTCTCAGCAAAAGAAAAAGGCGAATCAGGTGAAGGCCAGGGATAAGAGGACTCCGTGGGAAAAATAAGCCAATCCCCCGAGTTGAAAGTAGGTCCCTTGGATACAAAACCCGCACGCACGCCTCATCGGTGAAAACTTATGGCCGTGTGGTTGTGATTTCCTCTCCATACGAAGAGAAATTGTGTTCGATATACGAAACTTTCAGGCTGGCAAAAGCGTTTTGTTTTTTGTTCGGCAGTGCACACGCTGTGATACCATGAACGGCGGCAGACAGGCGCATAGAAAAAGTACCCGCTATAATAAACTATCGGCAGTTACTGCTGTAAAATTCTCCCGAAGGGCGTGGTCGCAGTGGACCGGTTTTACACCGATGTCCAAGTGACCTAGGCCAGTGTGGCGTTGCGTGGGTTATTCCGTCTGCACGAGGAAAGTCACTGTACGCATGCACATATAAAAATAAGGGAAAGATAGAGTATTCAGTTGCCAAGCTGCCTCACTTGTTTCGCCACGTAGTTGCGAGGGTGGTACTAAAAGTTTGCTTACACGAACACGCACAATTATACGAACGCACGTTCACTCAGGCGCGCGCGCACGCACAAACGCTCATAAGTTATGCGCAGTCGTCGCTGACGGCCCTAGGACTAATAAGCAGAGCGAATGTAAAAATAACAACAAACCATGCCACATGCGTTGGCACGTGCGCAAATGACGTTATCAGCGAAATCCCACTAAGCTGTGGGAAATCCTACATCGGCCAAACTGGCTTCGGTTTAAATGACCGATTACGTGAGCTCCCGGGATTTCGAGTTCTGATGGCGCCTCACCTTACAGTTGACTCTTTTTAGAAGGGTCGCGGGAGGCCAAAAATAGAATGGGAATGTCTGGAGGGATTTTCGTGTTCGCCAGACGGGTCGGCAATCATGCGTGACCTTGCTAAAATTACCAGATTAAGAAAGCTTTTTAACATCAGAAGTTCGTAAAAAGTGCGTCCAACCTCCGCTGGACGCGCGTCCAATCGATTGTCAGAACTTCAGAGAGCCAACTCGCAAACGAAGAACGATCACATGCGACAATTTTTCTCACAATAGTGGAAGTAATTTACGAACGACATAAATGTATACCGATACGTCGTTTATGAGATAAAGGTATACTGTATTTCTTCTTCATGTATTGTCTGATATAAAACCGGTCCTTTTTCGCGATTTTCAAGTAATCGTTTTGACACAGTAAAAGCCCGATTTCACGCACGCGCCATGTGTCCAGTAGCTTATCAGAGCTTTCTGTCGACCAACCGGTCTATGGGGAAATGCATCAGGTTTTTGACAGGACGCCACCGGTCCCACTAAGCAAGCTCTCGCTTAAAAAGGGACTCGCTTTCCAATTGAACACTTATGTTGAATATGACTGTATACTTCATCCTTGGCTGACTAAAGTTTGATACGCATTCGTCTCTCCCCAACGTTGAGAGACAAATGGGTAGTAGCATGCTACCCAACGTCTCTCCCCTAACTTGCGCATGCGTGTGCGCCGACCCACGGAACAGGGCGGCTTTTCAACGGGTTGTGAGTGAGCCTTGTCACACGTGTGTCTTCTTTCGTCTCATTTTCGTTCGCCTTTTATCTGTTTGAACCTTAGCAGGTACCACCAACATGACAGCGCATGCGCAGCATTGTGCCACAGGGTCTAGATAAAGCGAGGGGAAACAAAGTTCTATCAATTCGGGCTACCGCGCAGCGCACATCGCGTAGCACCGTACAAGCAGCACCTGAGGCGATATTCCGGAATAAATTATGGACACTCAGTGATCAGACCTCGTCACTCAACAATGGAATGAAACATTCGTTTGATTCCTGTCTGGAAGTCCTGTCTGGTCGACATACAGGATGTGGCGACTAGGATGTGAAAACTATAACGAACGCCAAGTTTAACGCGAACTGCATATCATTAAGCTAGATAATAACGAACGGCGAAGATAGCCAGCCGGATATCTTCAGCGTCATGTATGTATATATGTATATATATATATATATATATATATATATATATAACGTAACAATTAAAAAAAACTAACAACTGAAATTATGATTTGTGATTAACTGTTTGAATACTAAGGGGTCGCTTTCGTTGACTATGGTTTCAGGAAGGTTATTCCAATCTTCTATGGCTGCAGGGAAAAAATGTTTGTTAAAGGCGTTAGTTGACCCATGTAGGCGCTGCAAACTTAACGAGTTAAAGAGGCGACGCGATGAACGGGCAGGAGGGGGAAACTGTACTGCGTTGTGAAGGGAAATTATAATATAGTGGCATCCGGTAGTGGAAATTATAATATAGTGGCATCCATATTAGCAACAGGGTAATCACGTTATATCACAGGCGAAACGCTCTACTTAACTGTGTACGTTAAACGATGATGTTGATAGCTTCATTTCTGCTTCCTGTAAGGCAGCGTACTGACTTCCTGGTTTTGTTTTCTACGCCAAATATATCATAAATACCTTTGTACATCGTCAGCATACTCAGGAGGCGGGTGATTTGGATGTGTTCTTCTTAATGCGAATTCATTTGTAATGGAAACAGCGCCGAACGAAACTGTAAGGTATGATCAGCACAATCTTTAGGATACCGCAAAGTTGTATGCTGCCTCAAGAAACGGGTGCAGGAGCGAAAGGCTACAACCTTGCTACGCTGGCCTTGAACGCTAAGTATACGGCACTGGGTAGAGTAAGATCTAGGAGAAGGAAATCGCTGTGGAGGGATTTTACAGCGTGTTTACGGATGGACGGATGGATGGACAAGTGTTTGTTACATCCAAATCACAATCGGTGGTGAAAATTTGAAACCGACCATTCAGATTTTCCAAACAATATGCATTGCTTCTGTCATTGGGCAAGTTATAATGATAGATTCCTTTTCACATCCGTATGGAGTTCGCATGGGGCCTTGCAGTAGGGCTATTAAAGGGACACTGAAATGGTTTGTAAACATTGCGGGATTACGTGCGCAAATTGTAGTCTTAAGTCTCTAGGCCATGTTTCGACTACTCTCACTGCGTTTACGCGACTTCATTCAGCAGAACAATCAATTTGAAAGTGCTGTCCTCCTCTCTGCATCCTCCTTGCCGATTTCCTATGACGTTTCGTACGGCGCGCAAACGAGGTGGCTTGGCTTGACTGCACTACTGCACGGCTCACTGACCCTCAACAGAATCGTCCGGTTCAGTGTTTAGTCGGCCGGCCACCGGCGGGTCGTCGCGACTCGTTCGCTCGGTTAAAACTAAGCCACGAAACTATTTGGGCCTGCAAGAATGTGCCTTTCGTTTAGTTTGTAGACTGTATCAAGCTCTAAGTACAAGTAGCTCCACACGGGCGCACATGCGACGCTTCGCTGAGTGGTACTATATCTAAGGCCAAATACAGGCGGGAGAAGAATCAGCGAAGTAACATAGGTACGAAGGAATTAAAATCAACCTAAACGTTTATTTACAGCGTAAAACAAAGGTGCGGGAAGTACTTTTTGTGCTGTGTGAACTAGCACAGCGGTCAGCAGCACGACCCAACATTTGTAGTCGGTAGCCTAAGAAATACTGTCGCTAGAGATGAGATATTTGTGGTAATTTGGGGGACGTTTACTGCATGAGCGTTATTTAAGTTAAGTTAATTTATTTGTTTTGGGGGAACGTTTTCTATACTGAATTAACAATTTTTGCGCTGTAATGTTCATTGTTCCACGAACGAGTTGGCAGAACGCGTGCAGACTGACAGTGACGTGCTGGCGAGTTTTCGTTGGCGTGGTGTTGCCATAAGTATCGACTGCTTGCGGACAAAGTGCCGAATCAGCTAACCCTTGGCCTGGTGCGAAATACGCCTCTTACGATACAGGCACGAGCTAGGCATGCTCCAAATGTTGGGGCAAATCGCATCGCATTTGAGCGTCTCCGGTGACGCGGGGAGCGTTCATCCAATACGCCTCGGCTAGTGATCGTTACGATTTCAAGACGTGGTGTTAGGGTTATCTGACGCATTTTACACCCGAAAACATGGCAGAAGCGCGGAATGCCGATTACGGAGATATCGAGAATGCCCAACCAACGACCACGGCGGATGCCAAGCATGTTGTGTTACAGAACCGAAACCGAAACTAGTTTCGGTTTCGGTCTATGCAATGCAAAGAAAAACACAAGTTTGGCAAATTGACTTCAGTGTCCTTTTAATGTATTTATACCGGCGCATTTGCTCCATCCGCCAAGGCACGATCAATGCTATCGTCAGTAAGGGCGTAATAGCCAAGCAGACAGCCATAGACGCCAGATGCTAGTACGCGTCTTCTGGGCTTCGCGAGAGAACAGAAGGCCGACATACTGGAAGTGACTCCAGCATTGGTGAGAGCCGCCAGGCTCCTGTTAAAAATGACATCGGTAAACTTTACTGTATGATACGGAAATATTTAGCCTGAGACGCTGCTGCAGGGATATGTGACCCTGAAAATCCAGGCGCTTTGAGCGGGCTCCGAATGACGACGACACTCGCAGGCGACAGGGAAGATTCTGGTCGAAACGCAAGGCGAATTTGTAAAGGAAATTAAAATTCCAGTTGTGCGTCCTGAAGTAAAATTAGCGTCGTAAAAAGAGCATGCACGTTGTCTGTATCATTTCCCTTGAAGTGCCTCTAAGCCAGTTCCACAACCGGTGTTGTGCACGCTTTCGAAATTTCAGGGAGAGCCGATCAGCGGCCGCACTTGCTGGGGTGGTGGATTTGATTGCCTCCAAGTTTGCACAAGGTTAAATCTCTTTCCGACTTAATTTTCTTGTCGTAAAAATCATACAAGTATTATCAGGCTGTTTAAATAGCTTTCACCCTTACATACACATCAGAGCTCTCGTCCCGTTCTGCTTCTTCGTGTTTATAGCGCTTTACGGCGTTTACAATAAGTATGCAACAACTTTCCTAACAATGCGCGTTATTGATTTATTTTAACCTCAGCTCTTAGAATAAATATACGAAAGCAACAGTAGGCATACTATAGAGCAGAGATGCATGCTATAGGGCCAAGCAAACACAGGACTATGTCATGCGTTTGCAGATACTCCTACGGAATAACCAAGCTTGCCCCCAACTATAGTGACGTTCCACTTGATAGTGATTTTAAGCGTACTATATGACGCGAAACTCTAATGGAGCATCGGAAACGGCTGTTCGTAATTACAATAATTCTGGATTGTACGAACCGTGACATTCACGCTTGTAGTTTGGATTTTTTTTTTTTTTGCCTGTATAGACGTAGACAAAGACCATTAACTCGGTGGAGGGAAGAAGTCGTGAAAATTCGGAGGCAAAGAATGGGCTACGGCATCGCAAAACGGGAACGGGTGGACAAACAGGGGAGAGGCCTTCGACATGCAGTGGACACAAACAGGATTATTGCATAACAACGTAAGGGTACGAGCTAGTTGGTTCTCCATTTAGAACACCGGTAAGCGAAGCAAAGAAGAGAAAGGACGTAGAAAACAAGGACTTCCGCTTATAGTTATTATTATTATTATTATTATTATTATTATTATTATTATTATTATTATTATTATTATTATTATTATTATTATTATTATTATTATTATTATTATTATTATTATTATTATTATTATTATTACAACGACCACGATGATTACGATGACGTATTCCTCGTCTTCGTGCACATTCCTCTATGACATATGCGATTTATGCAAAGATACGGCCCCATGAGCTGAAAACGGCTTCAAAAAGGCGACGCCGATCACCTGCCTGCTGAGGTTAAGGACGCGGGTTAGATCCCGGCCGCGGCGGCTGCTTTTGAGATGCAGGCGACAGAAGAAAACTCGCGTGTGTCAAGATTTCGGCGCACATTAAAGATTCCCAGGCGGTTCTTAATCAATCCGGAGCCCTCCACTACTGCGCTTTTCGGCGCAAAAAGCCGCACAATCAACTAATCAATCACGCAATCGAATACCTGCCAGGGTTTGCCAAAATACGTTTTACATATAATAAGTGGTTAACGAAATTAGATATTTAATTACTGAAAGTAGCGTGCCCTCCCCCCCCCCCCCCTCCCCCCACAACAGCGTCCACCTAGGTATATCCCCTTACAAATACCGTCCTAAAAATGCCTCTGTCACAACTGCCGTAACTTTCTTTCAGAACTCGGTGGTCGGTTGAAATTAATCATCCGGTAGACATTTCCACCATCGTTAAATTGATGTATACAGTAGCGCTCAGCGTGACAGCTAAAACACTCATTGGCATTCACTCCCTCCGTTTAGTATTACGGCCTCACACATTGGGCATCCATCAAGTTTGGTGCTTGTTTTTAAAACTCTCGCGTGATGCTTGTGGCGACGCCAGCATACTAATGAGCGTACGGCTGAGCTCTACTGTACTTGGAGGGAGCACAAATACAGAACAGACACCAGGGGCAGTATAATGGATAGCGGCTTCCACTCGTTATACTTCACGCCTGAAATATAATAGGTGAACCGCGTACGCCTTGCATCCCAATAGAGTTATTTTTGCTTGCTTGCTGTTATACCTACGCCGGCAGCGGTGGTTTTGCGGAGCGAAGCGGTATACGAACAGCACGATCCGTTGAAATTATATACGCGCGAACTGAGGACTACACCGGGTCGCGCATTGCGCCCAGGTAGTTTGAATTACGTTATCTTGAGCGCAGCTTGAGCTTAGTCGACCACCATCAACTACTGCCCACGATTCCTCGAAATAGGCGCGTGCGAGAAATGAAGGGAAAAGCGAAGTAGCGCTCTGCATCGCTGCTACTTGAAAAAGACAGGATGTTCACCTACCGAGAAATAACGCAATACTATAGGTTAACAAGGAAAGAATACCCAGATGCAGACCGAAAACTCAGCAAGAAGGAAGAGGCAATCTGGCGAAAATTACAGGTTGGAACCTACCCAAATCCGCTACTGCTAAGTAAACTCTACCAAGGTCAATTTGAACCCAAAGGCAAACATTGTGAAAGCCTGGCAAGCATGGTCCACATGATATGGACGTGTCCAATATCAGACGGCACACACACCATAGACAGTTTGGAGGCTCTGATGCTCAGCTCAGACCTAGAAGCCCAACGGAAAATCATCAATCAAGCTCAGGCAGCCGTCGGGTCCCAAGGGATACTGGCCGACTCCTCACAAGGGTTTTAGAAAACCCATTGATTGATACTAAATAAACGTTTTCCATCATCATCAACATTGACAAAACATCCGATGGACTATGGGGAGAATAGATAAAGAATACTCCAAAAATGTTTCCTTGAAATCAAGACTACGGCATATTCAAAAATGGAATAATCCTTCCTGAGGACGTGCGCCAATAATATGAACGAGACTCATGCGAAGTTCGGGTGGCAGCATAACACTTCAACAGTCTTCAATGCTCTTTGGTCTCTATACGTTTTAGACAGAGGGCGCGCATCTAACTCGGTAAAACTGTAGTTGGGAAATTTCGCGAGGTATGTACGTCCGGGAACACTGTTTGCTGGAGCCCGTTGCATACGTCTGATCCTGCGGCGATAAAAGCGGAAAATGAATCGAGTGCTTTGTCGACTTCGGAATGCTGTCGATACACAGGATGAGTAGGCAAAGCACGTTCCCCGCCATGGTGGATTCGCGCTTGAATGTCAAGGGGCTTGCGAAGAAAAAATTAAACCCAGTTCCACCCAGTGGGAAATCAGCTGAAACGGCGGAGCTGTGGTTCGCTTGTGTCGGCTCCAACGTCAACGGGCGCTCGCCCGACAACGGCAGCGCCATCGCCGCGGATATTCTACGGTTCGCGCAAAGGCACGGGCAGCTGCACATCAGAGGCGGGATGTTCCTTCCCCTCCCTCTACCTTAGCGGGAAGGGAAGGATACCCAATCTTGCGAGACCACTGCGCCCTCTATCGGTGGGTCGGTCTCAAAACCGGACTCTGCAAGGCCGCCGGCGGAAAGACCACTGCGCCTGGGTCTGGGAACTTGTTACTACCCCTGCGTGACGCACGACCTACAGCAGACGGACGAACAATCTTTGCCTACAACAGCTTCGCTTTAAAAATCGCTTTTCCAGTGTTACCGGCCTGAAGAGATGCAACGGGGAAAGCCGATGAAGACCCCTGTCATACGAAACTGCTTGCAAAGGGATGTCGTCATTGTAATAAGGTCAATATATCAATAAAGAGGCAGGGAGTTATTAAAACTATTACTAGCAATAAAAATATGAACGATGAGTGCAGGTGCAACTCCGAAAGACGGGCAGAGCCAGTGGTTTGCGGAGAGCCATGTGTTCCTGTGAGTTATTTTAGAAACGATTATGTGTCGCTACGCGAACACTTCCCAAGCGAGTCGGTGCAATGAGCAGGTGTTTTAACAACATGACGCCTTCGTTGCGGTCAAGCTTCCCGATGTTTAGTGCAACACGGAAACAGCGCATGCGCGCGCAGTGACGAAGCCTGATAAAAGCCCTCCTCCTCTCCGTTTTCTTTCTCTCAGCCACCGTAATCTCAGTAAAAACCTTGCAGGTCTTGGCAGAGAGGAAGATATATGACGTTACATTGAGAAGAACTAGAAGCGGTATCGAACCGGATTGCCCGTTTTGTTTCTTCCCATTCTTTTCGGCATTCGCTTCTCTTCCGTGAAGCAAACCCCTAAGTTACCCGCCGTATGTTTGCTCGTTTTTTAGAAGATTTATTATTCTACTCTAGCACAAAAAAAGGCGAGCTCACTTTTGAGCCCTCCGGCTTTTCATTCCGCATCGATCATCGGCTTAATCCACGCGTGCCGCTAAAACACGTGCCACAAGCATTCATTTCTGCCACGAACGGCCAACGAAAGCGCCTCCTGCCTTTATCGGCGCTATATTTGGTGCTACGAATTCCAAGTCTGCTGTCAGCGATATGTGCTATGAACGCTTTTCTCTATAATGTCTTCGGGCCTTGAGCGAATGAAAACATCAAGGATCCTTCTAGGGGGCATTTAAGGCAACAGTTTACGTAAGCTGCCAGAAGGCGGAAACTTAGCTTTGAATTTTCCTAGTTCTCTTCCTCGTGTGGCGCACCCGAACGCTTTAATGGAGACCGGCTTTTCTGGCTTTCGCCAAAATGGCGGTTACAAAGTCCGAACTACGCAACAACGGCAGGCACGACTTTTTAAATTGGGGTACTAGACGCCGAACCTACGCCTGGATTAGGAGGCATGTCGAGGGCTAGGGACTTACTCGGACAAGCTGGGGTTAATTAGAGCGCAGCTGTACGTATTTCGTCACACAGGTGTATCGCCTCGGTCAGAGAATCTAACCGGTCTCTTCGTGCTCCTTAGCCACCACGGACGATGCGAGGAAGCTTCAAGGACGATCTGTGCTTGATCAAAACTATGAAGAGAAGTGTGTACAAGGTTAGCGTTATGTAAGTAAAGTCAGACAACAGGTGTCATAGACGTTTCGCGCTACGGCTGCTGTGCGTTAGGCCTATTCAGTAGAACGTTTCAAGCTTTATAAAATAGCACACCTACAGGCCACATATGTTTTTTTTAATTAAGTTGGTGCAACGTGCCCAAGCTATATACACGTGGGCTACGGGGCATGCCGTAGTGAAGGGCACCGGATTAATTTAGGCCACCTGGGGATCTTTGATGTGGGCCGACATATCGACACACAGGCGTTTTCGCTATTGCCCTCCATCATAAAAGCAGCCACCCCGAGATCGAACCCGCGTCCTTAGTCTACAAGGCCAAATGAGGCAAGTGAACAGACGGCCGTTCCTAAATACCCAAGTTCGAAAGAGTTATCTTGTCTCCACCATAACAGAGATAGAGTGGATGAGAATCAGCCGCGCGGCATTTGGAGACCACTTTCAAAAGTACAGAGCCTGTTTGGCAAGACGTGCCCAGAAAAAAGTCTTCGGTGCAGCAAAAGTGATGAACTGGGCCAATTTGCGCATACGCTCTATAGCAGCGCGAAAATTCGACGGGACAATCAGGTAACAAGACGGGACAGCGCGCCCTGTCTGTTCCTCCGTTGTGCCGTCAAATTTTCGCGCTGGTGTACAACAATGCAAAACGGGAATTGGCAAGCCTTAGCACAGTGCTGACCATATATAGCTGAATTGTCGTCTAACGTAAGAAATTCAGGGAAGCTTGAGCTCACGCGCAAGACTTGAATGGCGAAGCTGTTGTAGGTGAGCATTGCCGAACACGTAGTTAAGTTTCAGTATCATTGTTTATTTGCGTAATTGCGGCGCCAGTAATCGTCATCATACGCATCGACGAGGTCGTCGTCTTTTTCGCGGCGAGTAGTGGATGAAAACTCACCCTCAGCATTGTAGACTTCCACCAGCTCAACTGGCGAACCTTGAACTTAGTCACGCAAGGCTTGAACCATAGCGAAGCTGCAGCATTTCTACAATTTCTACGCATTTGTACTAGTTTGAAATTTTTTTCCTGCAACACCGAACTGACGACTTGCACAACAGTGTTAAAATAATGAATCGCTCGCGTACAGGAACCGGCTAGTACGGCAACCGCACCTGTACCCAAGTTCTGTGGCGGCCAGCTCTCAGGGATCCGGCGCGGCTGGATTACCCTGCTGGTGTCCGGTTCCCGGAAAAGCTCCGACAGTTGAGTGAAGTGGACTTCCCTTGCGTAGCCACGGGTGCTACCTCCTCTGGCCGTTCGCCAGCGCTGGACCTCCGTTACGCGGAAAATGGCCAGAGTCGGTGCTGCGCTGATTGACAACGAGGCGTTGCTTTGCAGATCCCCGTAACCTTTCTCGGTTTCACCACCAGACATGGGGACAGCTTGATCGGCCAAATGTGAACGTTTATTCCTCCCTGATCGGACCAGGACGCTACCGATCAGTGGATACATGTATTTTCGTGCACACGAAAACACAGATCTGAGACTCCTCATGCCCCTCATCGGCCTGCTGCTGTGAGGCCGCCACGGCGACTTCGCTAGGCAATGTATAAAATAGCCTGAATATCCTGCAGCCAACGCCTGTACTAACGCATGTACATCGGGTGCAGCTTAAGACAGTGACTTTCCTTACCCCGGCTCCGGCCAAACGGACCCTCTCGACCAACACTAGCCAGCGAGAAAGAGCTCCCATCTCCACATAAAACGAAACCCACATTCTCGACGGCGAATTCGTCGTCGCAGTACCCCGTATTTAAGACATCACTCAAGGGACCTTGAAGGCATAATACAGGTTTGGTTTATTAAATAGACTGCTTGGTACCGATAACAACGATACCGATTTCATCGCATACTTCAAACAAATAATTCAGATATTTCTGAATACAGATGCAGCAGTGGCGACTCCCTAGCCACTTTCTGGAAATTCCCTTATGACGTCACAGAATCTCGTTAGTGCGATTGGCGGCCACCTACTTAAGCCACCGCCAAGAAGCATGACTGAGCGATTGTAGTGCGGCCTCTGGTTTCATTTCATCGTATCACTTTAATGCAGTTAGCACTCATAATTGTGCTGCTAATGCTTGCCAATCATACGTCCCCCCTTCCTACAATACGTCACGGTAGCAAGAAATTTGAAAGTTTTTTCAGTATTTCTTGTGCTCTTTCGGTTTAAAAAAATGTATTCCGTGACTAGAATGGAGATCAGTGAGCTACTAAATACTAGCTTTTTTTTTTTTTTGAGCGAAGTTATTTGCCTGCACGGCCCCTTCGAACGATCAAGATCGGCATCGACGCGGAAAGTAGAGTGCCGCGGACGACAAGGTTGGTGCACCGAAAGGCAAAACACATATCGCATTCACTGAAGGTGCAAAATACGGCAGCTGAAGATTTCCCCAGCAACAAAAGTGAGAGCTAGGAAAGTTGTCCAATCTGCGAAGCCGCGCACGTATTATTAGCATGCGAAGGCCACCCGCTCTGCTTTAGTCGTATGCAATGTGCCTGCAGAGCATTGCAAAGCATGGTGTTCTTTCTGCGTGCCTGTGGGTTTGATGCCCTCGCTGCCGTGCGCAGTGCGCAGGCTTTCTCGGCGCAGTCACCTCGCTCGTGACGTGGTCGCTAAGTCGTTAATTTGCTACTAGTTTCCCGCCGGCTGCATCATAATTACCCATTAGCATAATATGCTGTCTGTGGAAGTATAACAGATCACTATGGAGTCCACAATACTCTGAGCTCAATTGCCCTACAAGTTACTCTAATTTCGCCACTTATTGTTCCATCATCACTCATATTAGCCCAAGGGTTACCGTGTGATTGCTCCGATTAGATCATTGCATAAGCTCTGATTATTCCAGTTACCCGAACATATATCTTAGTTGCGGCGGTTTTTCCCTATGTATTTCCCGACTATGCCGTAATTCGATCAATCATGCTTATATACCATTCCCAGATCTAAAACGAGTAATGGCGGCACGTCAAAAAGCTGTCCTTTCGAAGTATAAAGTTACCAGTCCATTTTTCTACGATGAAATCGTCAAGTCCCTGTTTCATTTATCAGTTTTCAACGGTAATTAGTGACACGCTGCACAGCGGTCATGCCTACTATTCCTTAGATATGTTACAGGGCACGCCCGACGAAACATTGCGGGCACTGTCCCCACTCCCGCTTTTATTTTAAAGCGAAGCTTTAGTGTCCTCAATGACGCCGTTGTACGCCAATACGACCTGCAGGAAAGCCAACTTTTTCTGACGATGATGATGAATGATCGATTCGTGGGTGAAGTGAAAGAACAAAACGCTTCCCGTGGCGGGAATCGAACCTGGCTCCTTGCGCTATGAAGTTGACGTCTATCGATTGCTCCACTTGGACATGGTCGAAGCGAGCGCCAAGCGGCAGGTACCGATTCGCGCCGTACACCCCGAACCCAAACGGTAAGCCTATAGGAGGGCACACTCGAGAGTTGCTGCGGGTAATCTAGAAAAGTCGGCGTACCTCCAAGAAGCGCATACTGGCAGTGTGGGATTGGCCAACCAAACAATCCATCACAAGAAAGCTTCGCGTTCAACCATCACCGTCGTTTGACAGATGGTGCATGATTTTTTTTAAATTTAATTAAACGAACAATGTTATGTGTTCTGTCTCAAATGTTCTCAATGTTGTCTTTGCACTAAGTAATGTTGACCTGTACGAACTGTGCCATTCATGCTAGCACAGTTTGCCTATATTGCTCGGCGTAAGACAGACAGATACCGAGAAGTGGCTGAAGTGTAGCGAAGGAATGCGTGGCATAAAATTAAAAAAAAAGAATACCGTGCGTCATTGAGGACCTTATAGGTGTTTGAACTCGTCAGACAGAAGAGGCTGCCCGGCCGTTCTCGGCGCCAAGGTCGGTTGTGTGGATGGCGGCCAAGGGGACCTTGGGCGGCGAGAGACCTGCCCTGCGTGCCCCGCCGCCCTCGAAAGAAGTCGCGCACTCCGGCCACTTGTGACCTCACCGCGGATAACGAAGAAAAAAATCGGGATCGTGGTCAGACCCGCCGTGGTGGCTCAGTCGCCATTGTGCTGCTCGCCACGAGGACGCGGGTTCGATTCCCGGCCGCGGCGGCCGCTTTTGTGATGGAGGCGAAAAGCGAAAACGCCGGTGTGTTCGAGATTTTCGTGCACGTTAAAGATCCCCGGGTGGTCAAAATTAATCCGGAGCCCTCCACTACGGCGCGCCTCATCGCCTGTGAAGCGTCGGCGCGTTACACCCCACAACCAACCAAATCGTGGTCAGCTGCGAGTCTGCTCGTCAATCGGGTGGCATCCATCGTGGACGATGCGCGCGCGGTCCCTAACGAACCCGTTTCGCGGCTTCTCAAAAAACAAACAAACAAAAACGTCAGACGGTTTAGATAAGCTATTCACTCTATACTCCGCCAAACCACATTTTCGGACAGATTTTTGTTGTCGTACGCAAGCTCAAAGTCTTGGTTGTGAGCGATTTCAAATTTCCCGCTTAAGCCCGCGTGGCAGCGTCTGCATCAACGTGCGCTGCGAAGGTATCGCGTCAAAGGCTTTGCGCACAGAAGACATCCTGCCGTCATAGCATAGTGGGTAAGATGCTTTTGCAACAGGCAGGACAAAACACAACCCTGGCCCCGGCAGTGTTTCTATGCTGTTTTTTTCTTACTATCTGAGAGTAGGCTGATACAAACATAGGCGAAATCCAGGTTGGTAAGCTGGTAGTGCTTGCGCGCTGAAATCGCGCAGATTTTCCTCTGAGCTACCCCCAGAGACATCCTTGCATCGACGCCTACATTATTGTTTGTCATTTTTAGTGAGAGAGAGAGAGAGAGAGAGAGAGAGAGAGAGAGAGAGAGAGAGAGAGAGAGAGAGAGAGAGAGAGAGAGAGAGAGAGAGAGAGAGAGAGAGAGAACAAACAAAAGCCCAGTCATTGTCTTAAAATTTTCTGAAGGAACTCAGCGCTCAGGTGTGTATGCTCCATGAAATGTGCGCGACACCCCCCCCCCCCCCTCCCGTTCTTTCTCGCACACACTTGAGCTGCTGCCACGGCGCAGCCCTATTGGAAGTTAACACAGACCGATTAGTTAAGTGCGCTTGCTTAAAAGGTGCAGTCCGCTCTGGCAACAGACTCTGCAGTTTTGGCACGGTACTCCACCACTCAGCGTCTATATAAGCGTCGCCCCTCGCTCTGGGAAGCGATATGGGAGTCTCGTCACGCGTAACCACGCCCGAAAGGCGTATAGTCTTGTGTCCAAAAAGCGAAGCGCTTGACGTGCCTGTTATGCACCCGGCTGTGGGGTCCTTCCTTAGTCCTGCCACTCAACCACTACGAACTCCACGGTGTCTGCACGACTCCGAAAACCTTACCATCCCTTCCTAAAGAAGCTGACAAGAGCGCGAAAGCTTCCTGGCATCAAAACTGCGTCCAACCTTCGCTAAAAGTGCGCCCAACCGATCGTCCTGCCTTCAAAGACCCGAATCGCGAACGAAGAACGAACCCAAGCGACGACTTTTCGCGCACTAAGTAAACGCATCTCTACAAGTGATGTGAATGCATACAATCGCACTCCTTCTTCGCGATCGATGCGCGTGCTACTGTCTTATCTAGAACCGTTCCTTTTTCGCGATTTCCAAGCAACCGCTTTGACACAATTGAAGCCCGGTTTCACGCATGCGCCGTGTGTGCTGAGAGATATCTTATCAGAGCTTCTCGGTCGACCAACCGGTCTATAGGGAAATACATGACTGGACGCCATTAGTCCCACTGAGGAAGCTTTCCCTTTTATTAAGAACCCCGAACTTCTACTCCCCCTTCTCGAACTTAACCTATAAGTCCTCCTATTGAAATCAAAGTTCGCCTCTCCTGCTCTCTTTAACCTGCTTCCACTTCAAAATGTGCGCGTCAATGGAACTGAAAGGAATAAAAAATGTCGGAGTAAACCCGATGTGCTCAGGTTTGAGTGCCACAGCAGGAGGCATCTTGATGGCATCGACCGCTTCGTGAACGGCAGCGCAGCGGCAGCAAAACAGGAACCACTAACCAGTTCGCATAGCGAGGTATTGCCGCCACCAACGGTAGCAGGCGAAACAGAGAGCCCAGAAGCATTTTTACTTTTACTTTTGTTCGCTTAATTTCTTTCTACGATAATTAATTGTGTTCCGCTTGAAAACTCGAACCAAAGATAAAAGGCAGCGTAAAAAACTGCTAACGTAATATAAAAGCAGGGTGCGATGGTGAGAGGGAGGACAACAGCGACGCTGGCGCAGTGGATGCATACAAATACAGATAATTCCCACCCAGTGCGTGGTAAACGTGAATACATGCGAATCCCGAATAATAAAAACGCATGAAGAGACACGATAAACATGGGCAAACTCTGATATCTTTTTACAACTTCTTTCGAGAATTATTTTTGCTGAATGCTGAGTACACATGTATTGTTAGCTCGCACAACGCTCATTCGTGTTCTCCGCGCCGTTTCGGCGCGCAGGGGTATTTCGGCGTTGCTGGGCCGCGCACAAGAACGTCCTTTTTTTATTTTATCAGTACTGAGTCAGCGATAACTTTCTCCCTCTGTAGTAAGCCCCGTTTTCGAAGCAACGACTTCGAACGACTTCGTCCGCCTGATGAGCGTACTTGGATCACTTATGTAGAGTGCTGGCATACGAACTGCACTGCGACTGCTCCGACGAAGGCGACGCCTGCATACTAACTTTCCGCCTCTGTATACCATGCTGTTATTCTTTTCCCAGCTTTTGTTTCCTGGCGTGAATTCCGCCATTCATTTCTAACAGACCCAGCACAGAATCGAGTCAGCATGACTGACGATGAACGTCACGGAAAGAATATTAGCCGCCTGTCCGCAGCACGGGACAGAAGCGAAAAGGACGCCACCGACGGCACCCGATACGAACTCAAGTAGTCTCCTTTGTGCATAGGCGGGAAGTGACACAGCCTTTGGAAACCTGACGGAAACCACAAGTTGTTCCATCTAATTGGTGCAAGAACAGTCAGCAGCCTTGAGAAACTCGTATACATGCAGTAAATGTGCTTCTTTGCAGACGGCGCTGTACGCCTTTAAGCAAAAACACGATTGAGAGACGTTCCAGAGCTGGCCGAAGAAATGAAGCAAGGTCGGAAAGAAGTTTCATCATAAACAGCATTTTTCTGAAAGGTCATTTGACGGAAGCGAGGTTTCGAGGATACCATCAATTCAACGTGTCTGTACAACAGGCACGTTTGGCCGTCATCAAAAATAGGTCGAAGGGCACATTACAGTCAGAGAGATACAGGACGGAGTCCAAATACGAATCAAGCTAAAGTCACCTTGGAGAGGTTTGCTTTTCTTTTCTTTTTTGATCATATTCGATGATAACATACGAGGTGATATGACGAAGTTTTGAGATTACCTCTGATTACGAGATGGCGCTTCGTTTATTGAAATTCTGCCACTACCACATTTAGAACAATCCCCTGATAGAGCAATGCAGTGTTTGTTTCCGCCCCTTGTAGAATTCGTCCTCGAAGTCTTCTTTTCGAAGCGCGTCAAGCACCTTGTGCGATTTGCGCTGGATCTCAGTGGCGGCGTCGAAACGACGACCTTGGAGCTGAATGCTCATCTTTCGGAAGAAGGTAAAGGCCGCAAGGGCTAGATCATGCGAGTGGGGCGGAAGCGGAAGTGAGATTGTGTTTCGGGCGGTAAACTAACGTGTGAGGATAAGCTCGGCGCTGGACAGCTCGACAATGATTGTCGTAGTGAAGCATCCAATTTTTCGCGCGCCACAGATCCGGTCGATTTCTCCGAACTGACATCTCGCATTAAGGGACGACTTTTTCATGCGCAATTCCGTGACTGTTGGAAAAGATAATGATACCGCATTGGATAAAGCGTTTGGTTTAAGCTTAGGTCAGCACGCACTTTCCTCGCCTTCTTTGGCCACGGAGATCATGGGATTTTCAACTGTGAAGGTTGCTGATTCGCCTCAGGGCCGTCCGCGCATAGACCCAAGTTTCATCACCAGTAATGATCCTTGACAGGTCAAGGGCGGGTCATTACCGGCACGCCGACGGAGTTCTTGGCAGACTTCGACGCGGTGCTCCTTTTGCTCCCAGGTCAGCAGCTTGGCGGCAACAAGGAGCATGTTTAAACCATACGTGAGGAGCCCATGCACTACATTCCAACGTTACTAGAATTAGTAACGTTGCTACATTCAGTATGACACGTCGACAATAGCAGCAGTATTGTGGATTGCGCTCCAACGATTCTCATGCACAAGTTGCCGAATGGCTTCGACATTTGCGGGGGTCGCGCTTGTTGAAGGTCTTCCCGATCTCCTGTCTTTTTCCGGCGATGTTCCGGCGATCTTGAACCGCGCGTGCCACTCAAAAGGCTTCGCACGACTCATTTCATTGCCTCATCGCGGTGAACTTGCCGAAGTATGCCAACCGTTCCTGTGTCAGATTTTCCGTGTTTCACGCACAGCATCATGCATAATTGAGCGAATCAAGTCGTTTCCCGATATAATTTGTCCTCATGCTCACTGTTTGGCGTAAGCGTTTTCTTTTTTGCATCTGCTGAGCCCTCGTGAGCTTAGATCGGTTTTTAAAAAAATAGATATGCCACCCCCGCCCCCCCCCCCCCCCCAACAAAAAAAGCCTACAAAATTTTGGATTAAATGTGTCGCCGGACCTGAGATTGCACACTACCCAAACGGCCCGTCCTGCTTTTCCCATGACCAAACACCTCCAACGCAAGCCTCCTCCACCTATGCAGATATAAAAGCACTCAATTTTTTTACGCCACGTTCAAAACCCCTTTTCCAGCACTTAAGTGCTTCGATATTTGGTTGATGTAACGGGAGTAATTATTAACCAGCGCCCGCGAATGCACCAGCTACGCCCAAGTTGACAGAAAGAAGAGAGGGGGCGGGTGTAGAGAGAGGGAGATCGAAAAGGTTATTCGGGGCCCGTGTCCAAAGGAGTTCTTGGATTCTTGGTAAGGTTGCAGAGACTCCTAGAATAGTTCTTTCCACAGGCAGCATACGAGGGTTCACGGCCAGTGGAGTGCTCCAGACACGGCGTAGACGCTCGAGTCACTACCGCGCGGGTCGCAAAGAGACGAGCACAACTCCACGCGAAGGACGAGCGGCTGAGAAGGCAGCTTCGGCCCACCCTGCAAAACTAATCTCGCAGTTTCCTGGTATAGGGGCCTGCCGCTGAGAACACCGAAGAAACGCTCCCAGGTGCGTCGCGTTGACCGGCACGCAGCATTCCTGGGGCGCTTCTGCCAGCAGAGCTATAAAAAGTATCTGTGCGAGAAAAAGAAAGTCTACTTCGCGAGCGCCCAGCACCAGCAATAGTGATAGATAACTCGACTTGTTGATTCTCGCACTGAAAGAAAATTCCACGAGGTTCGTGACGGAAATTATATCAACCTATTTGCGCAGCGAACCAGTCCTTATAAGGGACGAGAAAGAAAAAAAATGCAACCAGCAAAATGCAGAGGTTCAACAACCTTAACTGCCTGGTTGTATAGAGCTGCGCCGTTTTGCGTCGTGGACGTCCACATCGTAAACAAATTTCTTCCTTCGGAGTGACTACGCATGCGCGGCGAGGGCCGACCGTTCCCGTTGGAGAAACAACATCGTTCATACGAATGCACATTTACCAGAGTACCAGCAGTATGCAACCCTAGTCAACGCTCTGTCACCGCTCATACGTGGCTGTACTTTCGTGCTCTCCCAACGGAAGTGTGCTGCTATTTCTGCCAGCCGGTCGTGACGCATCAGTACTTGCCGACCAACTCGCTATATCCTGCTGAAACCCAGAATATAGATACATGGTTGAAAGACGCGGAAGGCCAGTGCTGTTTTTGTCATTACAAAGAACGTTACCATTCATTCCTAAAGAAATTGAGAAAAGAGAAGTGCGAAAGCTTTCTAACATCAAAAAGGCGTCAAAAGTGCGTCAAGACCTTCGCTGAAACTGTGTCCAGCCTTCGCTGGAAGTGCGCACAGTCGATCGTCAAACCTCAAACCCTCAAAGACCCAAATCGCAAACGAAGAACGAACCCTTCAGACGATTTTTCGCGCGCTAAGTAAACGCTTCTACGAACGATCTAAATGTATATCGATACGTGGTTTATGAGGTAAAGGTTCTTCATGATCGATGCGTGTAATGTCTTATCTAGAACCGTTCCTTCTTGGCGATTATCAAGTAACCGTTTTGACACAATGGACGTCCGGTTTCAAGCACGCGCCGTGTGTCCAGAGATTTTATCAGAGACGTTCGATCGAATAAGCGGGCAATGGAGCAATGCATTAGTTTTTTGACAGGATGGCATCGGTCCCCCTAAGAAAGCTTTCGCTTTAAAATCTCAGACACCGTGATTTCAAGTAGCGAGAGGCAGCCGCGTGCCGCCTAAAATTATCAAAATAGCATATGCCCGATCCGAGGATGTCGCTCTGTCATGGCGCATTAAATCTGCTCTTAAGCGTCCCCGCACGCCTAAATTCCCCCATAAGTAAAATTAAAGAAAACAAAAACCAAGTGGAATGCGGGTTAGTACGGTCGTGAATATCTAATTGCTATTCCAACACACAGACTGCAATGAGAGAGAGAGGGAGAAGCGAGCGTCTCTGTGTGCAATCATTCTACGTCGCGTGGCGGACTCCGCTGGAGCCGACGACCTTGGCTCCTGCTGGCCTGTCAGACGGCCTGCTGACCCGTCAGCGTCACTCAGAAAAAAGATCGCTGTTGGATTGCGAGCACACTTGGCGAGTTAGGGGATGCTCATGAGCCCCCCAATGACGACTTTCGGAGCAGCGTTTCTGCTGCAAGCAAATATTGTTTTTTCTAGCGAATACCGGTGATCGAAACACTTCGAGTCAGCCGATTACCCTGGCTGGTCATGCATCTTCGGATTGGTAAAAGCTTCTGTATCAGCAAAGCGCAACAGTTCTAGAAGATCGCACGTCCGCGCTGAAGCGTTACTCGACGGACGACCCACATGAGTGCGAAGAAAGAGGCGCACGAACGCCGATCGACAGCGGCGATCGTTTTCCGCTTACCGTTCAGCGTAGCGAAGCCGTGACGGATCTCGTCGCACTCAAACCCTGCGGGAGGCCGCTCGTTGGCGTCGGCACAAAAAGGGCGGCTGTCCCACTGGCCGGTCGGCGAGTGAAGAAGCGGCGCACTTTCGCCCGTCCAGTTGGCGAGTTTTTTCCTCTCGCCGATCGGCGACGACGTAACGAGCGCGTTGTCTGCCGCCGCGAGCAAGTTTTCTGGCGCGCTGCCTGCGGCCCCCTGACCTCCGACGCGTGTGTACACCGTCGCCCTCTCTCGCGGATATGCGCGGCACCCAGCAGTGATCGGGCCAGCTCTGACAAGCACTGTTGCCGAAATGAGAACGCGATTCTTTCCCCCGCCTGGCGGCGGCGCCCCCTCCGGACGCCGAGCTCGGTTTCTGCGTACGCCGTTCACTGCCAAGTAAAACCAGACATGGCGTTTTCGTGAAGGACAGCGTCGGGCCATTTTTGAATCCCGAATGGGTTGGCTTACGACGAGATGGCTCGCGCGTGCGAGCCTCACCCCTTGCCCCTAGCACACATTACGCCGCGAGTACAAACGGCGAAAGGCGACGTCACGCAGTTGTGGTGGCACGGTCACCAGCAGCGACGGTGGGAGCGTATGCAAAAGGGGTGATTGCATAGTGAAATGCACATACATAATTTTAGATGCAACTGCATCTCATTCACTCGCCTTGTCCCTTCATACGGCGTTGTTGTTGTCCGTCCACACCCCTCCCCCATTCTCCTCGCCGCGCGAGCTGAGGTGTCTGCCGCTCACCCCCTCTCCTCTCCGATAGCGAACACTCTCTCGCGAGGGGCATTGGATTGGATTGGATTGGATTGGCTTGGATTGGATTGGATTGGATTGGATTAAAGTGGATTATGTTGGATTGTGTTGCGTCATAGCCGCGGCAGGGGGTTCACGGCACGTTTCACGCGATGGGAGAATCAACCTAAAGGAAACAACAACGGAACCCCCTATGCGTCGCATCTACGCAGGGGTTCCCGCGAGGGGAGGTGGGAGAAATTTTTGTAATACTTGGCGATTTTGGAAAGGCTCGCAGAGTACATTGGAGCCGAATGTTGGAGGATGGAGAGAACAGCAGGGAGAAAGAGAGTTTGGGAAAGGTAGAGGGCCTTGTAGGAGGGAAATGCGAAGAGATAAAGGCGAAGAGAAGTTAAATGGGGGGCTAGGGAAAGGATATGAAAGTGGGAGAGGGGGCGGGAAGGTAGGATTGATTCAAGTGTAGTAAAAGCAGGAGCAGGAAGGGAGAGGGACAAAGGAAAGGTAAATGGGAGGAGGGGGACAAAGACGAGGAAGGAGAACGAAGAGAGCGAGGAGGGGGCTCTGAAGCGCTATCGTCTGTTTCGACGTACTCTGCAGTGAAGCAAGCATATACGCAGACAATTTTTTGTCATCCCGAATTCCCGCGATGCCGGTCTTCGGTAACCTCTCTGACGATTCGGGGGAAGCGTCACGAACCGGCCTGGCCGAAGTTGTTGCGCGTGGCAGCCTCTAGTCCGATTCGCGACGCTATGTGTATCTTCGGAGGTGAGGGTGTTGCGTGAGGTAGCGGGTTTGGTGGGGACAAGTGGGGCACAGGCTGTTCGGACGGAGGTACCCGTTATACCTCGGTGGAACGGGAAGGGTTTCAGTTCATGAGCCCGTTTAATAAAGTGTACGGACGGAGGCATCCATCCGAGGTCACAGGGCGAACAGATTCTCGGGAAGAGTGGCGGTCAAGCTTTACCATAAGTATGGTAATCGGGTTATTCCGATTATCCGGGTGAGAGAGAAGGGTTAAGATGACCGTATGTAGGGGAGGAGGTGGCTTGTACGAATCGCCATTACGTATGCTCATCATCAAGATACCCTCTGCACATTTAACAATGCGGATGGCTTGGATATTACAGAACAGTCGGAGTCAGTTTGAAGGTTACAGCTGCGGCCGCCAACCGATAAAGACGAGAGGGCCTTGGCGTGGCACTTCTTTTTAAAGAGAAACTTTCTATGCCTGAATATTTGAAATTAGCAGTGGGTTGAGGGGGAGGGGGGTGCTTGTTCGGAATTTTACGGTAAATAAAAACCAAGCACCTCAAGAAAAAAAAAAAAAACGCTTCTCGTGGTGGAAGGGCTACAATCCCCATCGTATGGACCACGGGACATGCCTCACTCCCTGCATAATGAAGCAGCACATGCTGCAGCCCGTGAGCTTCACTTCCGGGAGTTCCTAGAGGGACAAGCGGCTCGGCCTCTACGACGGCCACTCTCCATCCTCTTCCCCCCTCCTTCACCGACATCCTATCGCACTACCGTCACACTCGCCGAGGTATCCCCCGTCCACCATATATACCTACCCTGTCCGTCGAAGAACCCCGAATTTGGCGCTGACTACAAACCGGCACATACTATACCATCCTCTCCCACATATCCTCCTCACGCTTCGAGTATAACTGCCCGGACTCTCATGCTCCCTGTTCCTCTCGCGTCCCCAAACCCCGAGCAGTGGGAATGCGCGTTGACCAGCTCGAACCTGCAGGCGCAGAGCAAACTGGTCCAGCGGGCCACACGAGCACCAGCGGCATGCGGCCTCCTGAACTGAAGAGGCCACTCACCGTTTTTTCTTCTTTTTGCTCAATAAACGTTTTGCCACCACTGTGGTTGGCATCGAGCCTAAAGCTGGGTCCTTCGCGTTATGAAGCCGCGGCGTCTATCCGATTGCCCCATTCGGACACGGTAGTTAAAGCGAAGCTTTCTAGGCCTCACTCATGGCGATGCAGCTACGCCAGAACATCACTGCAGGAAAGCCGCCTTTACACAATGGGTGTCCACAAATGTACATCAATAATCCCAAACACTTATTCCCAAAACACGTAAACACAAACAGTACACACGTAAACGGTACGTATACCGTACGTATACGGTACTTATACGGTACGTATACGGTACGTAAACGGTACGGTTACGCACAAACGGTATAGCACTGCAAGACACCTACGCATTGTAAGAGAACCACTGATGATGACGACGTTCCATCATCGCATTCGGGTCGCTCAGCATCTCCTTTGTGTTCGTTGCGCGGGCGTTGGCTTTGGACTTCGGGTGAGTTGAAGTGAACCTTGGCTTCGAACTTCGGCAGTTTGGATTTCGGACTTTTGGAGCGTGCATTTTGTATTATGATTTAACTCAGCTTGCACAGATAAAGCTTCGCGTCTTAACCATTTTTCTCTTAAGAAAGAGGCTTTGGTGTTTTTTAACCATCAGAACTATATTGATGGCCGTATTCTGAGTCCCTCTTCCACTCAATGTGTTTCCTCAACTCGGCTGGGTGAAGGATACCGCAAATATTTTACACGCAAAAATTGCTTCCAAGGATCTCCTCGACTGGAGGAGGGATTCAGAATACGGGGTAAGATAGGCTCACTCACCTTTTGACTGTTGCGTAAACGGCGAGCTCACCCATCAAGGACGATAGAGCACGCTTTTTTTTTCCTCGTTCATTCCTTTCTCGCAGACGCTTATGGGCAGTGACATCTGGCTTTTTTTTTTTTTTCGTTTCGACGCCAATAGAGCGGCTGGCCGGTATTCGCTGTTGTGGCAGGGCGAATCATCGCTGTTATCAAAACCGGTGGAATATAGGCGCCATCGTTGCTGACGGGAGTTCTCGCCGTTTACAGAACAACCAAAGGGTGGGTGAAGCTAAGATAACCTCATTGCTGCGGCTTCCCGAAAAAGAGCCGCGCGAAGGCACGTCGTCCATGATGGGTCGACGTCCGAGCGATAACCTTCAAACTGATCCTGACTTCAGGTGGTTCTGGAAGAGAGCCCAGGAGAAGGACAATGCCTACGCGTGTCTGATTTATGCGTTCTGCGTGACACAAAAATTGAAACAGAAGCAGCGCTCCTGGTGCTCGGAGGTCGATTTGGTGTACGCGGCACCGTCAGCAGTGCACCTCTCTACCCTCTCCAGAGATTCACCCTTCAGGGTGCCACGGCGACAGCTGATCGGGTAATCGGTGTCGTGGGCCAGAGCGTGAGCCCGTTCATTTGCCTTCCCTCATAGCGCGACAGGTCTATCCATTCGAGGAGGTTGACACGTAGTAAAGCTCAACGCTGTGTTGCTAAATATAGGCCTAACAAAGGCGATTGCGCAAGGCTCGCAGTCATAGTAACGACGAGAGAAGAAAAAAAAAGGCGCGAAGATAATGAGAAGACACGCTCGGCAATTAGATGATAATACTTTCGCATTCGCTACCTTATAACGAGTCGTCGGAGATTTTCACGTACGCGGCTCAATTCAGGCATGGGTTTTCGTAATCGCTGGATGGGCAGATGTGGTTTTAAGTTGTTTTAAGCGGTGATTACTTGTGCCCATTGCAAGCGCAAGCGCAATGTTGTCACAGCAGCCGAGGACGAAGAGTGTTCCGGGGACTCCCTTCCTGGCTGCTAGGCCCCAAAAGGCAAGGACGACTTGACAGAAAGGATTTTTGTGTTTCTCAATATGCTCCCGAGGTTACGCGATACATTTGCGACGAAAGGGAATGAAAAGCTGTGCAATGGCGGATGCGCTACTTGTAACGGCTTTTATAAACATTTTGATACAACAGCAGTACTCCATCTGTCCCCTGTTCAGCACCGCATATATGCAGTCTACTAAGTTGACCCACGTGGTTGCCATCGAATGAGGCTAACCGTGGCTACTGGTTGCGAGAAGAAGCTGACCTAATTTCAACCTTTGCACGGCTGGCACAGCGGACCCTGCATGCTCAGACTTTCAGGAAACTGTTCAAGGCGTCTTCCTATTGCGCAACTGGGGTGCTCTAAGTAGGAGCGCAGTGAACGTTAAAAATGGCCACGGGCATTTTTCCCGACTGCCGAGACTGTTTCGACTCCGACCGTAGCGCACTGTCTACGTGTCTGCAGTCGGCGACGACCTAGGCCCGAGGGCTGAAAAGCGCTTCATTCTCTCGAGCTATGTGTGCCTTGCACGGGCGATATCGGCTCCATCTTCCCCCCTCCAAGTCATTCCGTTCGGCCTGTCGCGCCAGCACGCGGGGACCGTCCGATAAGTCCGGACGTCATAATATTCTCAGCCCCCTCTCCATGCCGATGCGCCCCCCATGCAGAATGCGCAATCGAGCGCCCAAATGAGATCGCCTCTCGATACAGTAGGGGGGCTGATTGGAAGTGACCCAAAAGTGGATAACTTATACGCCAGGTTAATTTCAGGTTGTGCGCGACCAGATCGCATCTCTCCTTCACCTCCTGCATCTAAATCACTGCGAGACAAATGCAGTGTAGGGGTCGACCTGGTCGCATATTTCCCGGTGTGAGATTTCCCATACATTTCGCTCCTAATGTCTCTCCTGGAGGTCTAAATGGGAGGGAGGCATGACCAGGTAGGTGACGGCACCCTCTGGATGCTTGGCCGTGCTTAGTCTGAAGGCGCTTCAGAGGATTCGATCTCCTTTTCCATGGATACGCCCGTGGATCCACGTGTTGCTTGTCCCTTAGCGACCGGACACTCATGTTATAGTTTCTAATCATTGAGGGTATACTGGTCACGGTAATTCGCGTGAACTCGTTCAACTCGTTCAAACATGCACGCTGGGGCAGGTTTTGTGTCATGTAATTAGTCATTGGCTTTCCCCTAGGGTACGCTCTGCGCGCAGCTTGCGGTGCCAACCGCACCCCAAGAAAGACTATCTACTTTAAAAGAAGAATTAGGACAACTGGATAAGATAAATTGTTTGAACAACGCTCGTCTTGGACATGCACTCCTCGTTGCCTCGTCTCCTTAAACAAAGATCAATTCGGATGTTTACAAAAGTAATAGAAAATTGGACAAATTATACGCCGGGTATTCATCAGTGAGGGAAGAGGCAAGATAAAGTTTACAAAAGTACAGTACGTGGATGAGTTGCTAGAATCGTATATGCCAAACAGCTCTGGTATCTGCATACCGAATGTAAAAAACCACGTATCTTTTGTTACAAGCTTTAGCTGCTTAAACTGCTTCGCAAGGCCTAATTTAAGAAATGAGGCTTCAAAGGTGGGAACATTTAATGCGCCAAAAAAGTGGGGCATGCTCTAAAAAAAGGCAAACCTTACGTGCGCTGTGAGGGACTGAGATATGAGTACTTTTTCTCTGTTATGTACTTTCTTTTTCTCTGTTATCGCGCTAACGCCTCGACCCCCGCACCTCGTCGTGTGAGACGTCTTTGACAGTTCTCCGTTAATAAAATGGACGCATCACCAAAAGCGGGTGGCCAGCGACGCCTGGAACAATGCTGTGTCATGTATGAGCCTTCTTTTGACCTTGCGTTCTTGCAATCGCATATTTGCGAACCAGCCAATGTGGCCTATGCGTCTTTACGGCCACATGACAGCTGTAACAGGCAAACAACACACGGTACGCATCTAACAAAAGGCCGGCTGGATTTAACGTCGCGCCCTTGTTTCGGCGGGTGTTTTGCGCTTAGCTGATAACATTGTGTCTATTATTCTAGCCACGAATCACTCAGTTAGGGACAGAGAAAACAATTCTGACGTTATACCGATCGGCAACATTTTAGATGCGACTGCATCACATTCACTCGCCTTGTCCCTGCATCCGGCGTCGTCGTCGTCGTCGGCGTCGGCGTCGGCGTCCGCCCTTCCCTCATTCTCCTCGCCGCGCCAGCTGCGCTCTCCGCCGCTCACCCCCTCTCCTCTCCGATAGCGAACACTCTCTCGCGAGGGGCATTGGATTGGATTCGAATGGATTGGCTTGGCTTGGCTTGGCTTTGCTTGGATTGGATTGGATTGGATTGGATTGCGTCATAGCTGTGGCAGACGCACTGGCGCCGGCGCATGTGCAGTACTCTCTCTTCCGCGGTCTCCTCTCCTTCGGGCGCGCTGCGCATATAACCGGTGTGCCGCTTACCGGCGGCCTTTCGGTATACGGTTGCTCTCCGATTGCGCTTGAACCCCCCTCAGCGTCGCATCACACCAGGGTTCACTCGAGGGGAGGTGGGCGTAATTTTTATGTACATATCGACATGTGTTTTGTGAAGGCAGGCTTTTTATTGTCTACTATTTTTATCCTTTTCCTGTGATCCCCCCCCCCCCAATTCCCCAATTACCTTGCTTCACAAACGTTATTAACTTCTGAATAGCCAAGCGCATGGCTGTATGTTGTAATGTGTACTCTATTGAGTTATCGACTATATAAAGCCCGCTCTCGGCGACGTCAGTCATACTGCCGAGGTCAGTTATCGATGGTCGCCATGGTAAAGTCGGGTGACTCCGCAGTCAAGCAGGGCATCAATGTGGGGCTCATTATCAGGTCAAGCGAAGCCAAGAACGATCAGTGCTTTGAAGACAAGTGGGTGCTGGAAAAACTGGACGAGTGCGGATCCCGTCATTAAAGAAAAAAAGTTGCATATAGTCCCTCAGCATATCGTTATGAGAACTTTTTTTTTTTTTTTTTTTGGCTAGGGTGTTGTTAGTCAGGCGCGCTGCAAAGCGGGATTGGTGAACCGGACGGTGCAAGCACAGCGCCGACAGCGGCGCCGCTATATTCTATAGCTCAGGTTTAAACTACGCTCGTTAGGATCAGCTTGCGCCTCTGAATCTACCGCGAGGAAGCGACCAACCACGTGCACAGCGCAAATTGAAAGTGGAGCCACGCACTTTTCCTTCATGTTTTCTTACTGAGGCACGCACGCAGATGGTTTATTATTGTGTTAAATTCAGTTGAAGGCGTATTTCCGATCAGCACCGTTGCTGCCCGTTATTATCCTTAAATGGTTCGCCTTAAATTTGCCCTAATTTTCTTGTTGCGAAGACGCTCGTGTTTATGAGCAACCATCCTGACGTTTGTATACGAGAGCAGTTTGTGGGCTGGTAGGATCTTTTAATTTTGAGTCGTGCTGCGCTGTTCCTACAACGGTACTGAATTGAAGAAATCGGCATCAGGAAATCAGCTCGGATGCGTCAAGATGGGCTACTCATACAAAGAAGAAAACTCCGAAGACACTGAAGCACTTCTGATGGACTCATAAATGCCAGAGCATTCAGCGGTAACCACATGGAGTGATTTTAGCGGGTGACACGACAAACGTAACTTAATGGGTACAGTAAACTAACAGTGTGGGCGACAAGCGGGAAGATAGTACACTGTCGCCGTACCTCTTCGTGGCTGTCGCCGTCGATGTCAATTGCTTGTAAAGCTTCTAGATGGCCAACTAGAAGCAAGCGACGCATAGCCTCCATAGCATCCGAATCAAGAGGCTATAGATGACCCTGTGGGGCCATTGATTGATTGTTTAACGCGCCGACGCAACGCAGGCGATGAGGCGCGCCGTAGTGGAGGGCTCCGGATTAATTTTGACCACCTGGGGAACTTTAACGTGCGCCGAAATCTCGTACACACGGGCGTTTTTGCTTCTCACCTCCACCAGAAAAGCGGCCGCCGCGGCCGGGAATCGAACCCGCGACCTCGTGCTCAGCAGCGCAACGCCTTAGCCACTGAGCCACCGCGGCGGGTACCCTGTGGGGCCATTCGGAAATGACCGGCCTCTCTTGACGTCGAGGAAATGTCCTAAAAAAAATTGGCCGCGTATCTGCTCCTTTCGTAGCAAATGTCGACAAAAGACGACTTTGTGAACACCTCCTTTTGCTTTCCCGCTCACCTCTCATGCTGTTACTCTTCCGTCGCGCTCCTCCCAAGGTGAACACACTAAAGGTTTGCTCAAGTCAATTTAAATTTACCGCGTTCCACTGCTACAGGCCGGGTTCCTCGATGCCAGCGCTGCAGCACGGCGGAGACGCTCGTGAATCGAGGCGCTTTACTTCAACGTTTATAGAACCACATTAACTTACTCCACGTGCGTTCCAAGCACAAAGTGCAGCCTATCTAGTGGAACCTTTTCTTGCCGTTGCCGTGTGATTTCTCAAATGCCACCAGGAGCGCGGGCAACAGCAGGCGACGGTTTTTTGCAGTAGATGTAGCATATCCTTTACTATCGCAAAAACCAAGAATCCATGAGTTTTTTAATGAGGAACACTGCAAATATCACTTATGCATTGATGTTCTGCCTTATGTTTGCGTAATGTCTTGTTCTTGTTCAACAATGTTGACGAGTATGAACATTGACACCGAAATTAGGCGTATATTTGGCTGTGAGTATATAAGAGACTATTGCGCAGCTTCTATTTCACTTTGGCCGGGTGGCTTAATCGAGTCACAGACGAACAGACCGACATACAGACAGACCAAAATTTCTCGGTTTAAGTAGCCCAAGAAAGAATATCGTCTTTAAAAAAAGTCAAAGAAATTTTCAGTGCACCTGCTCGCGTCGCTGCAAATGTCGTCGAAAGATGATATTCTTATGCCGTCTCTGCTACGTAACTGCTGCTCCTGTCTCGTCCTCACACCTCTGACGCTGTTTCCTTCCTGTCTCGGTACTCACATTGTGGGGAGAGAGAAACTTTAATCACAGTTGTAGTGAGCATATTTGTGGTCGGGGTGTTTGCGGAGTTCAATTTTACCGCGTTCGCACTTCTGGTGCGCCATCTGTTGGGACTATACGCTTGAGGCACGAGCGCAAGGCACGGGAGCTAGCCTTGTTTGTATTTCGTGATTAAAACATTGTTTCCAATACGTTTTTTTTTTAATTTGCTCTCGCAGAAATCAAAATTGAGTACACATCTACTTTTAATCTTAAAGAACACTGCGAACACCAGTTATGTATCGGCGTCCTTCCTCAAATAAGCCTAATACG
Source organism: Haemaphysalis longicornis (assembly GCF_048455015.1). Lineage (NCBI taxonomy): Eukaryota > Metazoa > Arthropoda > Arachnida > Ixodida > Ixodidae > Haemaphysalis > Haemaphysalis longicornis. The sequence continues at coordinate 46,165,990 of NW_027526422.1, read as the reverse complement.
AACTTTTTGCTCAACAATGTTGACAAATCTGGCGCATATTTCTAGATTTATGGGGTTGAAAATGTTTTGCCTATATAAACGTCTCACTCAAGAATTCATTTTAACTTTAGGCCTGGCGGCTGCGTCGAAGCTGTCGCATACGGGCAGGCGTACCCGAGCCGAGCTCCGTCGCCTCCGTCATACGTGTGGTGGCGTGGTGAAGCGAGCGGCCAGCCAATGTTGCTGCCTTGAAGATGACGACAAGCCGAAGGCAAACTTAACTTGTTTACTGCATGGCGAGAAATGAGCCGAAGCGAGACAAGAACAATGCCCCGACGGGCGAGGTTACAGTACAGGACTCGAGCAGTGTGACAGCATTGATTCACTGCTCCAACAGGAATGAAGTCCTGCTCTTTCTAGACTACGGGGGGGGGGGGGGCTCTTATTTATATCCAAAGCGCTAACAGTCAAACAAGCGTTCCCTCTAGTTTTTGCACACGGCGCGACACGGTACAGACACACACAACGCTCTTTCCAGAGTTTGTGAGGGGTCGGTAGTAGTGGCGCACGCTGTGTCCGAGAGAGGGGGAGGGAGGGTTTCTTCGCTGCGGCTTCCGCGTCCTTCCGACAAGTCTCTGCATGCCTCTTCTGCCACCGCCGAAGTTTGAATCGCGCCGACAGCGAAGCGCCAGCGATCCGGCTTTTCCCAGGAGTGCTGCGGCATGTTGGGATCTGTTGGCGGTCGCTGCAAGCCTAAGTCACCGACACAGAGGCGCCTATTTGAAAGGCGCACGTAGTGGAGGCTTCACCACATAGCAGAAAAGCGCTGCACAAAGTTTGAAGCACAGCGGCGCGCTGATTCGTAACAAAGCACAGGCAGGCAGGTAGGCAGGCAGACCAAAATTTTCCCGGTTGAGTAGCCCAAGAAAGACCACTGTCTTTAAAAAATGAGAAGGAAGGGTACAGACACCAAACTTTTTCATCGGCAGAAAAATGCTGTTGCAACTGTTACAGGGCAGCCGCCACAGCGTTTTCGCTGGAACAATTCAGCAGCTATTGCAGCCCTTTTTCAGGAGGCCTAGTTGAGCACTGTTGGAGTAAAAGCCATTTTTGAGGTGCTTCCGTCGTTCACTTAGTTGGTCTGTAATCATACGGTTTGCGTGCTATTTCTGACCAGAACCTTTATGCAACTTTTCTTATACTTATTACAGTGCAGCTCACGAGGGGCGGTGACATATCGGGAACAGGAGTGCGCATTAGCGGTTGTGCGCTTTTCGTCCATGATTATGCTTCGTACTGAGAGAGAGAGAGAGAGAGAGAGAGAGAGAGAGAGAGAGAGAGAGAGAGAGAGAGAGAGAGAGAGAGAGAGAGAGAGAGAGAGAGAGAGAGAGCCGACGCGTGAAGTTCATTCCCTGTGGGTACGCGACGCGATTATAGCGCGACGAGCGATTGTGGCCTTGTTTATGCAGGAAACGCGAAAGGAATCAAGCCACGTTATGCGCCCTTCTTCGCGCGGCGCCTGTACCGACCACATGCGCGTTAATTACCTCAAGTAAATGCGTGTCAGCCCATTTCAGTGGTCTCATGTACGGTCTATTGGGTTGGCGTGCTCCCATCGTTTCTGGGGAGTTTTGGCACTGTACCGAACCGAACTTACTCGCACGCAGCCCCACGAAACCGAACAAGCTTCGAGTAAGTTCTGTTGCATACGGCCGTGCCACTTGCGCGTGGGTAATTTTATTTCCACTAAATATGTGGTACTAAAGCTAAGATGCAGAGGTGTACCCTTTAAAAATTGCCTCCAATCCACGCTGTGAAGGTGATTGTAAAACGAGGCTTTAAATGACACCCACAACAATTGCCCAAGCGACGTCACTTGAATTCACACACGTGGCTCTACAGAGTTAAACCAGAGATTATCCCAGCCGTTACCTGGAACTCGCGGGGGCAGAGTCCCGAACGCAGCAGCGTCAGGCACGGCCGGGCTAGAGCAGCGGACGCCGCCGTTGTAGTCCGGCCGTGCGTCGGCGGAAAGAAGAAAACGGAGAGGAGCGACTTTCGAAGGGTGAGACAGCGGAACCTAGCCATCCTGATTTGCTAGCTCGGGGCTACACCACTGCGCGACACAAGCGCCGACACCGAAACAATTTCGCATGGCCAGAGCTTAGTGATTCCCATTTATACTGATTTAAACGAGTTAGATTAGTCAGTTTGAGAATTCTGAGAAAGTTGAGAGAAATTTTATAATCGCTATGTATCAGATCCAGTTGCTCCTTTCACATTTTGTAATACGGGCCCTTCAAACAAAACCGAATTGGTATTCACCAATTTAGAAAACGGAGTCCCA